>NC_041406.2:69367739-69542739 GCF_900747795.2 Erpetoichthys calabaricus
TAAAACAAGGCAGCTGGCGCGGATTCAAGCAACATGGGAAAGTTGTGCTGTGACCCTAGGGGGCTGATAATTGGTATTCATACAGTAGGAAGACGGATATGTTAAACCTTCCTGTTTTCATCTGGAAGAGTGCTAATATTCTAAAGTTACACAGGGTTACTGAGCTACTTTAGGGTGGTGCTAAGGCCCTGATGAAAGTGAACTGAGTAGCAAGAGGATTTCAGTTGTTTGTCTTATTACAGCTGGCCTCACGCTAATAGCAAATGCATACTGAAAACTACAAAGCTGTTACAGCCAAAACAAGCACAACCCCTCAGCCTCCTCACAGTTACACTTACTGTCCACTGCATCGTCCTGTTCAGAAGAATTAAACATTATGCCAATAGAAAGGCTGCAGACATCTCTTCAATTCGTGTTTCATCCTGACTGAATCATCTTATTCAATTCAAAGATTCTTAATCATAAAAAAATGAATAAAGAAAAGCAGACGTCCTTTGCTATACTTTATGTTTTTGATGGCAGATGTTATACCACTATGTCACAGTTATAATTCAGAAAAATGAAATATCTTTGGAAGGCTAATTTTATACCACAGGAAATGACTCCTTTTCCTCTTGCATGCTTCACATATTTTTTGGTCCTGGGAAGTTCACAATTATCCATTTAAGGAGACGAGACCCATTCTTCATTTTCAGTTTCACATGACCTTTCCAAATGTACTGGTTAATTCCCAAGAAATGCAGCAACAGTACATATTATGAATTCTGACTGCATTCAAACTTCTTTCAGAACATCAGCATTGCTATTTTTGTCCTATATTACAGAGTAATAAAATGTCATTTCAGTTTAACTGGTTAACAGCAGGGGTGAATGTTTTATGAAGTGTCATCTATCACACATGACCTCACCATTTCAAAAGAACTGATGTCTAGAATATTTATTACAGAGCCAAACATTTTTGAAATTGAACAACAAAGACTCTATACCGGCAAAGATTGCCAGTCTAGATATTTCTGTCTTCTTTTCAATTGGGAAATATTTACTGTAATAGCATAAAGAACTTTTTGTAAAACTGAACAATCCTCGACACCACTGTTATTAGTAACAATTACATCTTTACCACAGTAATGTAAATTACTTTGTAATGCACTTTAAGCCTGTCTTCATTATTAAATGTACCTTCTAAGAATGAAAACAGAATGATTGATTGATTGAAGAGTTGTAGGAGAAGCCAGCAAAGGGTGCTTAGCCTGTGGTCTGAATTGTGATCCCAGTGCTGTGACGAGAACACTGTGCAGTAAAAATGGCACCGTCCTTCAGATGATGTGCAAATGACTCTCTGACTCTCTGTGGTTATTAAAGATCATTGAGCAACCTTCATAAATAGCAGGGTGTATCCCGATGTCCTAGGTAAATTGCCCTCCATGGCCTAGTCATTCTGGTTACCTACTCATTCTCTGTTTCTAATTGGCTAACTGTATCTCACCCATTAACTACCTAAGAGCTAATGTGTGGTGAGCGTACTGGCACAAAATGGCTGCTGTCGCATCATCAAGGTGGATGCTGCACATTGGTGGTGGTTGAAGTGGCCCCCCAATCTCTATGTAAAGTGTTTGGAGTAGTGAGAAAACTACTATATAAATGTAAAGAACCATTATTATTATTATTAATGGTCTACAGAGCATTGAAAATAATTATTGTGTGATAATAATCCTTGGAGAACTACCAGATTTTATTGTTAAGTCATTTGTACGAGAATTTATTCTGTGATATATTTATTATTTTATTGCTTGACTGTAAGGCATCAACTGCAATCCTATCCAAGGTTGGTCTCTGCCTTTCTAATGATGTGAATATACTTAATACCGATCATTAAGCAAAAATGTCACCTACTTATAATCAAAGCAAAAAAAAAAAAGAAGGAATCATTCAGTTTCCTGCTCATCATTCCTTTTTGATGGCACTTAATGTGGCCAGCAGTGGCTTCTCCACTCCTCAGCCTTACAATGAAATAAGCACGTTTAACAATTGATGGATAAATGATTGTTATGTATGCCCATGAGGTTGCATCAGTCAGATTCTGATTAAATTGTGCCTGAAAACTTTCCTTTCCTAACCAGCATATTATGCTAGCTACACCTACATTTAAATTCATTTAAAATCTAGCATTTAATTATGCCCTGTGTTAACTTCTATATGTTCATCCATCAAAACGTTCTATCATTTAGCTTCATGCAATCAACTTGGATTCCCATTTAAAACTGATATCAGATGCCTGGGTAAGAACAGAGCACCAAATGCTGTGTTTGGTTCTAGAAAGACAGTTTTTGGTCAAAAAAGATAATATGGACAACACGAACAAGGTGAAGAAACGTGTAATCGATTAGCTTTTACACTTCACCCTTTTACAAAGGCATCCCAGAAAAGTAATAGTGAAGGCTTGAGAAGCAGGTGTTAGGTTTTAAGGTCAATCATGTAGTTTTGGAGTAATTGTTCAGCATTTTTTATTTATCCTTAATTGCTAATCTGGTGCAAGTCTAAGAACCACTAAAATGAACAAAGCACACATTCTGTTAAAACAGTAGAAATGCTTTCAAGTATCAAAAGCTATCATGTCACTTCAAGTTGTCCAAAAAAAGAACAGGCTTGTTTCAGAGAGTGCTATCTAATTAGATAACAAGATATCTAATATAAATCTCTTCACTACTAACTGGTAGCAATTTATTCCTTCACAGCAGTGCCCAATACAACAAGGCCTTAATATCAGATGACATTAATGCAGAAAGGAGAGCATTGATCCCATGCCTCATGCAATCAGACACAAGCAAATCCTGTGGTTTACAGGGAGAAAACTCAGCAGCACTCGCTAATCTTCTACTGTAGTATGTTTTTGAGTAAGACAGAAGACAAGCAGCATCTGTTATCTGAAGTGTCAACTGTCTGGCACATTTTGAAAAAGGAAAGGTTGTTAATAGTAAAGTTCGCACTTCTTCCACTGTGTGTGCAATCATCTGTATATGTGTGTGTGTGTGTGTGTGTGTGTGTGTGTGTGTGTGCGTGTGTGTGTGTGTGTGTGTGTGTGTGTGCGTATTTCCACACATTTTGCTCCAAACAGCTTTGGTATTAAACTTTTAAATTTTATTATGCTAGCATTCTGCAGAGTCAATTTCACAGTAAAAAGAAGACAACCTATGCAGTAGAAAAGAAGGTTTTAGTGTTTTTTTTTGTGATAACCATTTTTATTACTGAAACAAATCACTTATTAGATAGAAATCTTTGAAAGTGAGTTTGTACATAATTGAAAAATGTTAGCTGTAAATGTTAGCTCTATAAACAGCTGTAGGAGTCTAGGTTTAAATCTCGGCTCAGTCATGCTCTGTGTGATGCATATTCTTACCATATATATACCCCCCCCCCCTTTACTTTGTGTGTGCCAGTTTTCCTCTCTGGCTGGGTAGGAATAAGTGTTGGTTTGGACAAACAGTAAATGTACCTTATAATGGACTGGTGCCCAATTCATGCGTCTGACATGGGCTCTCACCCTATGCAACCTTGCACCTGGAAAAAGTGAATTAATGCTGTTGTTGCAAGACAATGTGCCCTAAAGTCTTGCATATATTTAATCTGTCACAAGGGGTTATAATTTTTCTCATTTGTTTTAATGAAACAATGCAATTGTCAAAATTATGAGTGCAAACACTGACTTAAGGTTCTGTAAGGTTCTTTTACACCACAAGCCATATCACATGCACTTCAGAACAGGTCATCCACCTGAAGCTAAGTATGTTTGGGCCTGGCCAGTACTTGGATGGGAGACCACCTAGGAAAAGCTTGGGTTGCTGCTGGAAAAAAGTGGTGTTGAGACCCCCATTGGTGCTTACCCTTTGGTCTGTATGTGGACCCCAAAGCCCCAGTGCAATGACAACGACACTGTGCTGTAAACATGACTGTAGTCATTAAAGATTCCTAGGCATCTTTCGAAAAGATTAGGGTGTATCCTGATGTTCTGGCTAAATCGCCCTCCATGAACTAATAATTCTGGCCCCCTAATCATCTTCTGTCTCTAGCTGGCTACCTCTGTCTCACTACTTCACCACCTAATAGTAATGTACTGACCCATGTACTGGTGCAATAATGGCTGCCGTTGCATCATCCAGGTGGGTGCCACATATTGGTGGAGGTTAAAGTGGTTCCCCTGTGTCTAAGTGATTTGAGTAGCGAGAGAAACGCTATATAAATGTAAATAATTATTATTTATTATTATTATTATTATATCCCCTCAAACATCTTTATTACAAGTGCCTCTTGCTGACATGTTTTAATCAGCACTGAATACTCTGCCACTGCACTTCAGAAAGAAAAAATTCTAAGGTTATCAAATGTGTATAAGAAGTTGATCTTCCAAAATAGCTACATTTAACAATGCATGAGATTCTATATTGCTTTCAAAGGAAAGACACTTGGAGACCGAGCCAAATGGAAATATCTAAAAATTAACAGCTACAATAGAGCTTGTTACTGTTCTACTTGTGTGATTATTTAGTTCATTGTGAACTCTTGCAGCTAAGCAAATTAGTTTTCTATCAGTTACTAAGGTCGGACCACAGTCACTTACAAGTAATAAGCAGCCGTTAAAATATATTAACCATGACACTTTGTAAAATGAATGGCTCATTCATTACAGCCAAACAACATACCATATACACTACAGTATGTATGTGACAGGAGGTTGGAAGCATGTGCTGAGAGCATGTTGTTGCACCCACCACAAGATGAACCACCTGGATTGGGACCTGAGTGCAGCAGGTGACACCTCAGCATCCTACTGGAAGAGTGTGAGGTTTTTTACCAACCCCCAAGTTTTCCCTTTAAGTTGGAGGACCTGCTTGTAGGTCTGGATGCAGATTAACATCATGCCCAGGATGAAGCAATTGCAGGTTAAGGGCCTTGTTAAGGGGCCAACAGGGTAGAGTCACTTCTGGTGTTTACGAGATTCGAAACAGCATTTGTTAATAACAGTAATGTCTATGAACTAACTCATCTGCAATTGACTGGTTATGCAAAACCAGTCAGAGGATAGAAGATAATAATAATAATAATAATAATAATAATAATAATATCAGTATTATTAATCTGCCTATGATAGAGAGAAAATGTAGAATATTTGTTAAAAACTAATAAATAATAGCAGCAAAAATTAGATTGGATAAACTTTATTAATCCAGCATCCAGCATTAATACAGCAGCAGAAACATAAAAAAAAAGGAATGCAGACTCTCAGGACAGTAAATACAGCCAATCAATCGATAGATAATGTGACAGACGGCCGACAGCTCAACCCGGCTGGGACGCCCAAAGGATGAAAGGATGGGGGAAGGCAGTGACGTTTGGACACCGTCTCTCCCAAAACGCTAGATGGCCACTCCTCTGGAGTGTAGGGGTGCCCCAGATTCCTGCAAGGCATCCTGGGACTTGGAGTTCAGTTTCCCAGCACTGTTGGGTATCGTGGGTGCCACCAGGAGGAGCTGTGAGAGGACCGGAGGAGCCATGCCTCATCCATAGCCCTGAAGTTCTCCCAGGCTGAAGAAAAAAGCAAGTTCTTCATTAGACCCGGACTATTTAAAGGACTGCTGCGAACCCAGCAAGCAAGCCAAAGTCGGGTGCAGGTGGACAAAGCTTGCTGGTAGGTGTGGAGGAGAGTTAGAGAGAGAATTTTGTTTATTGTATGATTTACTTGTGCTTATTTGTGGCTGTGGTGCTTAAGGCACTGTCGCTAAGAAGGAAGAATATTAAAATACTTCTTGGGACTTTTACTCGGTGTCCAGAGCGTCTGTCATTAAACATGTAAACATGCTATTCTTGATAAATTTCAGTCAGGTTTTAGAACAAATCACAGCACAGAAAATGCACTAGTTAAAGTAGTAAATGACTTGCGGGTAAATGCAGACAGAGGCCATTTATCTGTTCTCATCCTCTTAGATCTTAGTGCTGCATTTGACACCATTGATTATAATATTCTGAGAAATAGATAGATAGATAGATAGATAGATAGATAGATAGATAGATAGATAGATAGATAGATAGATAGATAGATAGATAGATAGATAGATAGATAGATAGATAGATAGATAGATAGATAGATAGATAGATAGATAGATAGATAGATAGATAGATCGCCTTAGTCAATGGGTGGGCCTCTCTGGCAGTGTCTTAAATTGGTTTGAATCCTACCTGGCAGGGAGAAAATTCTTTGTTAGTTGTGGTAATTATAATTCAAAGACACATGATATCCCATATAGTGTTCCACAAGGCTCTATCCTGGGTCCACTGCTCTTCTCAATCTACATGCTTCCATTAGGTCAGATTATCTCAGGACATAACGTGAGCTACCACAGCTATGCTGATGACACACAGCTGTATTTATCAATAGCACCTGATGACCCCCATTCTCTTGATTCACTAACACAATGTCTAACCTGTATCTCAGAATGGATGAATAGTAACTTTCTCAAATTAAATAAAGAGAAAACCGAAATCTTAGTGATTGGCAATAATGGATACAAAGAGGCTACTAGAAATAAACTGGATGCATTAGGATTAAAAGTCAAAACGGAGGTAAAAAGCTTAGGGGTAACCGTTGACTGTAATCTAAATTTTAAATTGCATATTAATCAGATCACTAGGACAGCATTTTTTCACTTAAGAAAGATAGCAAAAGTTAGACCTCTTATATCATCGAAAGATGCAGAGAAATTAGTTCACGCGTTTGTTTTCAGTCAACTAGATTACTGTAATGCACCCCTCTCAGGACTACCCAAAAAAGACATAAATCGTTTGTAACTTGTGCAGAATGCAGCTGCTAGAATCCTAACCTGGAAAAGAAAATCCGAACACATTTCTCCAGTTTTGATGTCACTACACTGGTTACCTGTGTCATTCAGAATTGACTTTAAAATTCTGCTTATGGTTTATAAAGCCTTAAATAATCTCGCCCCATCTTATATATCGGAATGTCTGACACCTTATATTCCAAATCGCAACCTCAGATCCTCAACTGAGTGTCTGCTTAGAATTCCAAGAGCAAAACTTAAAAGAAGTGGTGAGGCGGCCTTCTGCTGTTATGCACCTAAAATCTGGAATAGCCTGCCAGTAGGAATTCGCCAGGCTAATACAGTGGAGCACTTCAAAAAACTGCTGAAAACACATTACTTTAACATGGCCTTCTCATAACTTCATTGTAATTTAAATCCTGATACTCTGTATATCCAATTCATTATAATAACTATTCATTCAAAATCTGTACTAATCCCTACTCTCTCTTCTGTTTCCTTTTCCGGCGTCCTTTTGGTGGTGGCTTGCGCCACTACCATCTACCCAAAGCACCATGATGTTCCAACAATGATGGATGGATTAAAAGCCAGAAGTCTGTATGACCATCACCATCAAGTGACTCCGTGAGAACCCTAACTACAAAGAGGACTATTTCATTTATGTTAGGTAGAATGCCCAGAGGGGACTGGGCGGTCTCGTGGCCTGGAACCCCTGCAGATTTTATTTCTTTCTCCAGCTTTCTGGAGTTTTTTTTTTTTTTTTTTTCTGTCCACCCTGGCCATCGGACCTTACTCCTTTTCTATGTTAACTAATGTCTTATTTTAATTTTGTATTTTGTCTTTTATTTTTCTTTTCTTCATTATGTAAAGCACTTTGAGCTACTTTTTGTATGAAAATGTGATATAAAAATAAATGTTGTTGTTGTTGTTGTCTGTTGGGGTTAACGGGGCAACAGCGACCTCTAGCGTTTACAAGAGATAAACAAATAAATAAATAAATACATTTAATAAGCACATTGGGTGGAAGTATTGAATTTCCAGATAGCAGTGGGCAGAAAACATTCCCAGAGGCGTTTCTTAGTACACCATGGTAGAATGAGTCTGTGGCTAAATGTGCTCCAAGAGAACGCATCCCGGAAGGAATAAAGAAGGTTTTTCATGATGGCATCCACTTTTGCCATCATCCTCTTTTCCACAACAACTTCCAGTGTGTCCAGGGTTCACCTTGTGATGATAAGGCTGGTGTGTGATTAGAATAGTAGTTGACACCACTGATTGGTTATCATTTTATCAATAATTCAAAGTCAATTCTAACTAACAGAATAACAAAAGCATTGTTAAGGTTAGTACATGATGAAGCATTGGAGAGGAGAGTAAAGAGGTCTCTGAACTTCAGTGGAACAAAAACAGCAGCTTGTTTAACAAATGGGTGCTCCAGCTGTCCACAAGACCTTCTGCATCAAATCCTCTCGGATGAAGCCTGGAAACAATGAGGAGCGACTTAAGTACATTTATGTTTGGTAGAATGCCCGGTGGGTGTTGGATGGTCTTTTGGCCTTGGAACCCTTGCAAGTTTTGCTTTTTTTTCCTTTGTTCTGTGCTCCCGGCCATCTGACCTACCATCACACTCATCTTTAGACTATGATACTATACATAAGGGCTCTACCGTTCTACTAATTACATATCTATTTTATGTAAGCCTGTATTGATTTAGTTTTTGTTATTTACAGTATTCATTATTATTCATCTTACTTAATTTGTTTTTATTTTCTTGCAGCTATTTCTTTGACATTTTTAAAACACTTTGATCTACAGGTATATCCTATGCATGAAAATGTGTTATAGTAATAAATGTTGTTATTGTTGTCTTAAGTTGTAAGGGCAGACTTGTGAATGAGCACACACCAGGAGGAGCAATGCATGCAACACACTCAATAGGACAGAAGGAACATGGGTGTTTTGCACCATGCAAACTGAAGAGAGTTTTGTTTCTTTGATGTCTCGCATTTGAAAAAAGAAAATATGACTGAACTCCATCATACATGCATTAATGCTATCAGGCTGTATGTTATTGGCTGTCAGAAATGTAAGACTGTGATGAAAAGTCTGACACTGAGTTTGTCATCCCCTGTGACTCCTAGTCCTGTAATCTGACAATCTGAAGACATCGAGATCCAGCAACTGTAGTCATTAAGTTTGACATTATTTCGACTAGAAACCTTCTAATGTGTCACCAGACTTAGGCACAAGAACTGAGAAAAAACTCTACATTTCTAACTTGCGCATCAGACATACGGTTATTAAAGTTTATCATTCTCTGATTTGTCTCCTGACTACGATTCTTTGTTTAGCATTTTAGTGACGGTAAATGACAGAACAGATCTGTGGTTTGGACTTCAACTTTGGTATGCATTTACCAGTCATCCCTATTTTTCAATCCACCTTTCTCAGCACAAAGCATAACACTAAATGCGGATTACTAGCACTTTAGGTGCAGAACCAGAAGAAGAGATGTAGGGAAACTAAAGCTAAGGTCATAACAGGAAACATGAAAGCACAATCATAACCCAAACGTGTACCAAGAATTTTCATCAAAATTTAAAAGCAAAGTCCTCCAGCAGACCCTAACTGCCAAGTCCCATTTATTGCTGGTTTATCCTCAAGCAGTCTGTCCTTGCTCCAAATCCAAATCATAGCATTCTCTTATACCCTTTGGCTGTCTTAGCAAACAGAGCACTTTATTATATACGTCAGTCATGAACTGAACCAGGCTGAACATTTCAGCTTAAACAATAGGATGGGTTGCTTTATCTTGCTTAAAACATTGAGCTTGATTAACTTAGTAAGCCAGTCATCACATTTTCTTTTCATAAAATAAAAACACATCTGGGAACATTTCAAGTATTACATTATTACTAATGCTCTTTTTAGCAATGCTAGTTTTTTTTTTTTTAATACATGCCTGTAAAGAGAAATATTTTGAGGTTGGGCAAAATTTTCTGGTTCACTGTTTCCAAAACATGATATGATAATTATCAAATTAAAATAAATGCAGAGAAATTATAATATAAAAGGTGAATGAAATAAAAGTATTTGAAATCAAGAATGTTTTAATATTCATGGAAGAGTTTTAAAGATGACTTGGTGTGTTTGATGAAGCAGCTGTTAATTCCCTGATACAATTACTTGTCCCCAATGGGACAACATTTAAGGTGCTCACAAATGCTGATAGACTAGCCAATGACACCAAATTACCCCAGTGGGTGCATTTGTCAGTCTGTGGACCCTGTAATGGATTCAAAGACTATTTAGCTTGAATTACCTCTAACAAATCACAGAATAGATGGGTCAGTAATTAAAGAGACTATTTGTTATTGATTGACTAAGTAAGTCTTATTTGTCTTCTACAATAATTAAAATGGAATTAGTAAAGTGCTGCAAAGAACCACTGTAAAAAGAAAACCATATACAGTAAAACAGAAACAAAAGGTAACAGCTAAGGGTAAATAAGTTTCTTTTCATTACTGGGTGCTCTTTCCAGGACAGAAAAACAGTACATCTCAAAAATCCATAGTATACAAGACTCCCCACTATTAAGGCATTTCATGAGTTGTTTTTAAGAATTTCAGCATAAAGACAACACTTAGGATATGTGGTTAGTTTACTGTCTGGGAAATGGCACACACAGAATGTTTGCTTCGATGTATGTCGGAATTAGTAACAGAGACCAATCAATTAATCAATTCAACTTTCACTTTTTAGAACTGTTTTCCTAGTTAGAAATGTCCATAAACCTAATTTATAATAAAACACTAAGCGTTCAGGGGCAACAGGGCGACAGACAACTCGGGGAAAAGACAACTGGGCGACAGACAACTTGGCGAAAAGACAACTCGGGGACAGACAACTTGGCAAAAGACAATTCAAAAACATCCTTTACCAGTTAGGTAATAGTTAGATTCAAAGAGATTTTTTAATGATATTTAAATGACAACGTAGGGCGCCGGAAAATCCAAAGAATCACCTGCTTTATGAGAGTCCCAATACGTTAAGAGTAAAGATATTCCTTAAGCCATACTCGTAGGTCACCTTTTGTATTCTAAATAACATTATCACGTTGATTACAATCAATACAATTTATATAAAGGATTAGCAATTTTGGTTGCAGAAGATATTGTAAGATAGAGTTTGTTCCATCTGCAGAATAAAGTTTGTTTGTCAATTATATGAATTTATTTTCAACATTTTAAATCACATTGTCATTTAAATATAATTTAAAAATCTCTTTGAACCTAACTATTACCTAACTGGTAAAGAATGTTGGCGATTTGTATTTCGGCGAGTTGTCTTTTCGCCAAGCTGTCTTTAGCCAAGTTGCCTTTTCACTGAGTCGACTGTTGCCCAGTTGCCACCGAACCAGCACTAAGATCTATGTGTTCGGTACCTTTGAGCAATCTGATTGGATAGTTTAGCTTTGCTGTGATTATTCAGCTTGGCTTTGGTGACACAACAAAAGAGGATGTGTGAGTATGTCACTGACGAGGAAGAGTAAAGGCATAAGAGGCACACTGAGAGAGTTGCTTCAGATACTGCAAGTATAAAACCAGAAAGGTGCCTCGAAAATAATGACAGAAACAGGCATGAGCTCGAGAGAGTTAGTGCCGGCTAAGAGATGTTCACACACGCAAATACACAGGAAAGGCCTTGAAGGAACACATAGGGCAAGAGATACCAAATAATTTTAATTTATTCTTTTACCAGTCTTCGATAGGTACTATGGCTAGTAATTTATAACATTCCACTATCATCACATATTTTTTAAACTTAAATGAAGAATACACTAAAAATACAAAACAAAAAAAAACACAAATCACTAGAGAAAAAAGAGAAATATAGGAGCTAGAAAAAGAAGTAAACAAACAGACAGAATTAATTTTTTTAATGGCAGCCATTTTTCACTTTAGATTTCAATGTTGAGGCTATTTGATCTGTAAAAGCAGACATAAACAGATTATCGTGAAGCTCTGCACCAGAAATCCAACAGCAATGTCCGCTGAATATGTTTAGGGTCCTTTATATGTCAGACAGAGTGTCTTCAAGTTTGCTCACTAGACATTAAAGCTTTCTATAAGAATGTGCTAATGGACGCAGGGATCATGTCAAAAGTTTACCCAAGCATTAAAACATTACAAAAATTCTGAAAAGAATAGGCCATTCAGCGCACAAAGCTCACTAATGCTATCCACCTAATTCTTCCAAACTAACATCAAGTCGAGGTTTGAATGTCCCTAAGTCCTACTGTCTACCATACTACTTGTTAACACTACTTCCATGTGTTGATGGTTCTGCATGAAGAAAAACTTTCAAACATTTCTGTGACATTTACCCTTAGCAAGTTTATAACTGTGGCCACCGTGTTCTTGTTAAATTAATTTTGAAGTATCAGCCAGGATCCACTGTACTAATTCCTTTCATAATTTTAAAAGCTTCACATTCATGTCACCTCTTAAACTGCCTTTGATTTAACCAAAAAGGTTGAAGTCCTTCAAAACTGCAGGTCCTGGAGTCAGCCTAATTGCTCTTCTCTGGACATTCTCTAGCCATGCTATGTACTTTTTGTAGCCTGGAGACGAAAACTGCACACAGTACTCCAGATGAGGCCTCACCAGTGCGTTATAAAGCTTGAGCATAACCTCCTTGGACGTGTGCTCCACAAATCGTGCTATATAACTTAACATTCTGGTAGCCTTCTTAATGGCTTCTAAACACTGTCTGGCAGTTGATAGTGTCAAGTCCACTACGACTTCAAAATCCTTCTCATAAGGTGGACTTTCCATTTTGAGACCTGTTATTGTATATGCAAACCTAACATTTCTACTTCCTACATGTAATACTTTTACTAACATTAAATTTCATCCGTCACAAATCTGCCCAAGCCTGTATTCTATCCAAGTCCCTCTGTAATGATTCAATAAGTTCTAGATTATCTGTATGTTGACCTAGTTTGGTATTATTTGAAAACTTAACCAGTTTGTTATTTATATTCCTGTTCAGATCATTTATATATATTAAAAAGAGCACATGCCCCAGTACTGACCCCTGAGGGACACCACTCTTAACATTACCCAATTTTGATAAGGTTCCTCACACCATAACCCTCTTCAATTCTGCACCCATTTACGCACTACACCCTGAACCTCTACTTCTTTTAGTTTGGTGCCTAACTCATATGGTACCTTCTCAAGTGCTTTCTGATAATCAAGATAAATAATATCATATGCACCACTCTGAGCGTATCTTTTTGTTGCTTTCTCAGACAATTCCAGGATATTAGTAAAACACTACTTCCACACCTGAATTGATGCTGACTGTTTAAAGCATCTGTTCTTGCCATGCGCCACTCAATCTTCTCCTTAATAATTCCTTCCGTTAATTTACCTGTGATGCACATTAAGCTTACTGGGCTGTATTTCTGACAGCATCTGACAGCACACATAATGGAAATACGTTTGTGCTCCACAATTTAGAGGAGAGGTGGAAGCTCAGAGTCAGGTTTGATTCCAGGAAAGACGACTCTCCCTCTTCATGATGTGGTTTTGGTATTAATAGTCCAAAGGTTTGGTGTTATGAGTTTTACTATCAGAGAATTAAGGTAACCAGTGCTAGAAATTGTTGAATACATGAACGTGGTGAGCATTTTTGGGAGCTTAGAGGTAACTAGGATAGCTGATTGGTAAATATTCTAATGTTATCTCCTTAATTTATTATTTTTAAAATCTTCTTTAGTTTTAATCTACTTTAATTTTAGTATTTTCAGAGTCCCAGTGAATGGCCTAGGTTGCTGAAGAAACAGTTCAAACAAAAAACGGTCACAACCCTGCCAGTTAAAGATGTTCATAAAGAAAGCTTTACAAAAGACCAATATTGATAGCCCAACTATCAAAAGTTGTCTTTTTATTAATTGCTTTTACAGGTTTTATATTAAAGAAAACTTGAATGGAAGCTATCTTTTCCATTGTTTGACTAATCCTGAGTATTCTCATTGGTTTATTTTTATGCATATTTTCAGGCTAACCAATTCCCTAAGTCTTAAGGTATATATATATGGATAATTTATTTTGGAAGGATCTAGTTAAATGTACAAACAGATCTTGAAAAATGTGAAACAATGACAATATGTCATATGTGAATAACTAATTAAATGAAAGTATAGTTCCCTCACAACAAGTCTCAGGTGCTTCTTGCATGGAGTTTTCATGTTCTACCCATCTACACGAGTTTCCTCAGGGTTCATTGGTTTCCTTTCAAAAAATATGTGGGGTAGGTGTATTGGAAATGCTAAATTGGCCTCTGATGTTTATACAGTATGTGCCCTGTTCAAGGATTTTTCCTGCCTTGTACCTAAAGCTTGCTGGGATTGGCTCCAGCTACCCTGCTCTGGATTATTGGGTATAGAAAATGGATCGAGGGATGAAATCTGCACTTCTTCATGTACCTACTTTATACTGACCGTGTTCTGGATGCAATGAACCACAATCCAGTTGAGGATTACTTAGGTTACAATTCTATCAACATCCATTGATGCCTGAGCAAGTTACAAGTATACATGCGTGCCCCAGATTGGGCATAAGAGCATAGAGCATAGAACAGACTCTTTAAGGACAGCTTGAGATTAAACTATGCAAGCTTTTGAGGCAGTTCAGGGCCTTTCATTAGGCGAGGTGTATTTTGGCCCCCTCTTCAAATCAATTGAAATCAGCTCAACTTTACTTTGCCCAAAAAAGGGGCCTGAGCTGCCTCAAAAGCTTTCATATTGTAATCTACTCAGTTGGCCAATAAAGGGTATCATTTTACTTCACTTCTCATTGCATCCATAAATGGCTAACATGGTACATTACTATAACATTAAGCACAGCCTGAGATACATTACTGCCTTTTTTACACGTCAAAAACCTGAGAAAAAATGAAAAACAAACCCTTCTGTTAAATCTGGAGTATGTCAATCATTTTAAAACTCAACCACATCAGGCATTACATAGCACCTATCAAACTAGGCAACAAAATGCTGTGGGAAGCAACAAATAAGCTTACAAGAGGAGTTAAATGAAGCAACTCTCATAGGTACATATGAAATAATATAACATTCTTAATATTAGTTTATCCAAATCAGAATCACAGGGAGCAGAAGTCTGTCCCAACAGAATCAGGCACAATGAAGGAATGCTGGATGGGGTGCCAGTCAATCACTAGGTTCACTCAAATGCACTCCCAATGAGGCCAATTTAAAATTACCATGCATGTGTTTGAGATGTAAGAGTAATACTACAGTGCCTGAAGAACAACAAAAGAGTCCACATGCAAACTCCACACAGACAGTAACTGGGCATGGTTTCAAACACAGGATCCTTAAGGCAGCAGTGTTAGCCATTGTTTTAACCGCATAAAAAGTAAGAAAACAAAACCAGTTTAAAAAGAGGAAAAGCTAATGAAGATTTTAACTGCTCTAGAAACTGTAGTATTCAAATTCTTTCATTGGGCCATTGTATGTTTCTATTTTCACATTTGCATCTGCCTGCAGGAATTAACAAGGAATACCCGCTCTAAAATCTAAAAGACCCCAGTGGGAATAGTAAAAACAGCTGCCCTAAGGAAATGTTTAAACCTGCTTGCCCCCAGATAGGCCCCATATGGAGGTTCTATAGACTAGCAACACTCTAATGAGGTCTTTGACACCAATGCAGCTGTACCACAGTTAGTAATCCGGAACGTAATCTGGACAAAGCTATGTTAACATCCAAAAACTCCATTTTCTGACCCATTCATCCAGTTAAATGTTACAGACAGCCTGATTCTATACTAACAATGATAAACATAAGATGGAGCTGTAGATGCCCCAGAGGACAGATGGGCGTCCCGCGCTTTCCTTACCCAGCGCAGATGTCACACTGGAAGGATGGACTAAATGAGGGCAATACCCGTTCAGGAAACTTTTTGATTCATGTCCTGATTGGGACACCCAAAGTCTACAGGAACCAGCAAGAGAGGACGGCAGGGAGCAGTTCGTCCCCTACTATACTAGGTGGAAGATTCCCCTCATACAGAGTCCCAGTTTGGACACCCACATGGTTGCATGGGACCGGGTAGTGCGGAAGTGCAGCTCTATAGGGATTCCTGAGGGATGACAGAGGGTGCTTCTAGGTCCACCTTAAAAGGAGCCCGCTGCCATAGCTTGGAGAGTCAGTGTCAGGAGGCAGCAGGCGATTTTGCTTATTTTTTTGTATTTGAAGTGCTGCTGGAATTAAATACTAATGTATTTCAACGCAAAGTTGTGTTTGATCGTCTGTGTCTGGGGTCTGGGGGCTTGCTAGCAAATCCAACTGGTCACACAACATTCTTGAAAGGTACAAGAAGACATATTTATACACATATCGCAGAGTCACACTGGTATAATTAACCTATCCATCCTTTTCATACTCCCTTAATTCAATTCAAGAGCAAGAGTACATTCTGGTAGCATATAATGCAAAACCTGAAGTAGCCCTGGAAGGGGTGACAGTGCATCAACAGGGCACAGTCATACATGCACACTCACTCTTACTTAAGTCAAATCACATTTATTGTCATGTATACATAGTATTATGAAATTCATACTTTCATGTCTCCTCATAGCAGCTGATTAAACAACACCACAAAAAAATAAATAAATAAAATACTAAGCGTGAAACATACGGCATATACATACAGTATGTGTGACGCAGTGTCTGCCAAATAATACAACGAGTACACAACATATGTTTTGCCCTTATTGGGGCTTGTCAGGTTTATGTACTTTTGCATCCTGCCAAATAAGCAAACCAGCCGCCATGGCACAGCATCAGAGGCATCACCTCAGAAGCTTCCGGACGAGGTTTGATCCTCATAAGGGGAAGAAAAAGTGCATACGCCTGATGAGCCCCAATAAGGGCGAAATATGTATCATGTACTCTTTGTATTATTTGACACAGATACTGTATCACATATAGGGGCTGCTCTCACAACTAAGAGGATTGGACCTGTTAGGGAACCACCTATTAATCAGATTGCGATTTACACTTGAAAAAAAAAGATATATATATATTATAATAAAAAATCCTGCGACGCGAAGTGACTTTTTGAAGAGACTTTTTGGAAGGAAGTCCCGTGAGACAAAGACTTTTACCATGAGATTCTTTCCAGTCACGCCATACTTACAACTATTTTCAAACAAGACCACGGTCATCAGGTACATTCTGGCACTTAATCTGGACAAACACCAATCCATTGAAGGGCTTACTTATGAATACACACTTACGAAGTTCCAGTTTAGAATCACCCATTCATCTAAATATGGCAGCGAGAAACAATAAAGTCAAACACATTAACGTGAAAATTGTCGATTGGTTACAAGGCAAATTGATTAAATGCGTATCAATAGACTATGCTTTAGCCATTAGTGGTGATCGTGCGCAGGATGAAAACATCAGTTTACAATATCCCATAGAATATCTACAAACGTTAACACTGTCTGGTCTTCCACCGGCTGAATTACTGTTGAAAGAAGGAAGTATCATAATGTTATTGCGTAATTTATGTCTGAGTGATGGACTATGTAATGGAACATTAGTTGTATTAAAAATTGATCGAACAATTCTAATATGTAAAATTTTAACAGGCGACAAGAAAGGTAATGTAGTACATATTCTGTGAATAGCATTAGACACAAAAGGAGATCTTGAAATGCCATTCGTATTAAAACGTTTACAGTTTCCCATGAGAAAAGCTTTTCCTATGACAATTAACAAATCACAGGGACAAACGTTCGAAAAGGTCGGTTTATTTATTAGAGAGAAAGAAAAGATATTAACTTGCGGGCAGTTATACGTTGCATTGTCACGATGTAAATCCAAACAATCAATCAAAATTCAATGCAATCTTGAAGAATAAATAATTCCAAATATTGTTTTAACTGAAGTTTTAAAGTAAAAGTGAAAATAATGTATATGTAACAATTCCCATGAAAATAACAATCTCTTTAAATTGTGTACTCCAGTTAACCAAACCCGGGGATTGGCAAGCAAAGCGAGCAGGGGGCGGAGCCCCCAGTATATTATATATTATATATATACAGTCGACCCTTGATATACGACCGGCTTGACATGCGAACAACTTGATTTACGACCAAAATTTTTATTTTGATTTACGACCAACATCTTGCGTTACGACCTGAATGCGGTCACGTGTATCCGCTTGCGCGATTGTAAACAAACAGAAACATTCGTATTAATGTGGCACTCATTCAATAAAATGTCAGGTTTGTAAACTCTCTTGGGACCTCCCCCAACTAGAAGACATGCCAAAGTCCAAACTCCGTATGGAAGACTGTTTATCTGTTGCTGGGGCAACAGCCGGCTTAAAGCTGTGCTGAGTCTCTCAGCCAAAGCAAACAGACAAGATATTGATGGGTGATATGCATGTGATATCCCTGCCTGGCAATGGACAAGCAAGCTTCCACAGTTGCGGCAATCGCGCTTCAGGAGCACTTCAGCATTTCGTTCCCATTTAGGGGGGGGGGGGGTTGGGGGGGTCTCAGAAGACTTCAGAAACAGTTCCTTGTATCATCGCAAGGAAATGCTGAGAAAAATTCTCGTCAGAATAACTTGTAGGCAGAAGGAGATTAAAATTAACGCAAAAGAAACTATTGAAATGATTGCAAATGCCTGAGCGCAAGTTAAAGAAAGCCTTTAAAAAGCCATCAGTTTCATTATCATCCTCCTCCCTTCCTGCAGCCCAAAGATGTCAAATTAAATGGTGAGTACAGTATGAAATTGTTGTTTCTGGTAGGCTAGGCACTTTTTATTACTTTTTGGTTAGTACATTAGAAAAATTATTGGTGTTTTGGTAAATTATGCACATTATACAACCCTTTTTTATTATGAAAAGGTTAAGTAAGTGTTGCAGTGGGAGGTTCGGAACGCATTATGGGTATTTCCATTATTTCTTATGGGAAAAATAGTCTTGACTTACAACCAACTTGAGTTACAACCAGCCCTCGCGAACGAATTGAGTTCGTAAGTCAAGGGTCCACTGTATATATATATATATATATATATATATATATATATATATATATATATATATATATATATATATATATATATATATATATTGTCATGCACATGTGCATGGGGAGAGTTTAAGGGCTCTGGTGACAGTAAATCTACACTGCTCCAGAGGTTGGCACTCAGTGATAACGGCTTTTCTTTTCCTCCCTCCACAGACAGTAAGATTGATGACTTTTCCACCATAGGTGTCACTTTCTGTGTCCATCTGCCTGGACCTGCCTCTTCCTGCCAGAAAACCTCATAGCTAGAAGAACCGCCATCTTCGGCAGTCGAAACCAAACACCCATCTGAAAAGCTGTCTCGTAACACTCTTACTCGTGTTATTTTCTCTTTTTTGAGATTCTGATTATCCAGGGTTTACCTACGGGTACCTCAAAACTTCTTGCTCTTACTGCCTGTTTATTACAATGTATATTTATAAACACTGTCTGTTATTTTAAAAAATTTGAATTCTTATGGTTGACTGTTTGAAAATCTTACAATCTGTGGGTAGAAGCTATCCCTGAATCTACTGGTGCACTGCCAATGGCTCTGTACCATTTACCAGAAAGGAGGAATGAGAAAAGGATGTACAGGAAGGCTGTGGTTTTTAATAATCCTGTTTGCCTTTAAATGACATTGAGTGTTGTGTATTTCTTCAATAGGTGGCAGCTGGGTGCTGATGATATTCTGTGCCACCTTCACCACCTTATGCAGGACTTGACAATCTCAAGCCGAGCAGGTGTCTTGCCAAGATGTAATACACCCAAGTAGGGTGGACTGTACTGTGCAAATTTAAACACTTTAGTGTCACCAACTAACCTAAAGGGCATGTCTTTAGAATGAGAAATGAAGGCCAAAGAATAATGAAAACATAGACAGTGACAGGACTGAGATTTGAACTGTGTTAACTTGAGCTATCAGTAAGCACTAATCAATGTGTCATCAATTCCTCTACTATAATTTAGAATCACTGGCTGACCTGACAATATGTCTTTAAACAGTGGTCTAGAATCTGAATCCATGCTGGATTTTAGCTACAGTACCTTAACCATGGCCTCTGTGTGAGGAACAGTTCAAGAGAAAAGCTGCTTTACTTGATCACACATGACAAGCCGATATATGTCAGGTTTAGGTTCCCCTTCAGCAAATTCATTTGACTGTTATGTGTGCCAAATAACATAAAGCTTGGATGTGGAAATTAGATTGAATGGATTAATGTTCCATCAATGCTGGCAAAAGTGGAAGAAATCAGGAAAACCCCAGGCAAATGACAGCACATTTTCAGTGATTAGGAGTAGCTTTGGGTCCATTTGGGTTCTCAATGCATGAGTAAGCCTTTCTTTCTTGACACAATAGCAGTAGCTGAACATCCCAAAAGGGAACATGGAATTGTGCCAATGAATCAAATACAGAAATCATGAACATATTTAGATTTCTTAATGTTCTTATGTGCAATCCAAAGAAAAATAATAAATAATTCCACCCAAACTTAATTTTTCCTGATCAGCAATAGGTGCCATTTACGAATCTGCCCTAAAGGTCAATAAAAGTCCAGTACACAGCCTGAATTTTCTGTGCAACCTTAGGTGCCTAGCATCATCAGAGAGGACTAGCACAGCCACACATTTTCAGACAAAATTTAAAGATGCCAGGTGACCCTTGGTCTGTGTTGAAAATCAGGAATTGCTTTAAGAAACATACATGGGAAAAAAAAATTCAATATCCACACAGAGAGTGTCACAGATTATAAAACAAGGTTGGGGCTCACGAGGCTACACCACTGGATGAGACATCCTTCGCTCATTATCATCCCATCTCACATTCCAATTGGGAGGGGATAGTCAGTTTGAATCCCGCATCTAATTGTTGTCTGCGTAAAGTATGCACATTTTGTCAGTGTTTGCATGAGTTTCCCCACCACAAATATTGTGCATGATATGTCAACCTGTAATTACAAATTGGTCCTGGGTATTAAATTTATTTAGACCCTTAAATGAACTGTCCCAGGATAGACCCAGACTTGTACCAGACGCTGTTGGGATAGGCTTAAGTCCCCCAGAATCGCTTCTTCCAAAGTGACTTTGGGAATGTAATCTTACATTATGTTACTTTATAATTTAGAATGCACTCCTACTTAAGCATCTGTTTTCAATTTTTCTCCTTATCTTTTACAACATGTCACTGATATTGTAAACTTTTTCAGTCGTAACAATGTGCAAAAAAGAGTATTGAGCATTATCTGAAGGCATTTGATATTTTCTGATATATTTAACACAAAAAGATATAACTCCAAAAAGCTGATATATCTGCATATCTGTGAGCTAAATGTGATGAATAACATCCTGTCTCAAAGGTGGTGTCTTGATGAAGACAGCAAGGCACAGCTGAGCGGCTCTTCTGAAGGCTATGGCAAGGCTGCCTGCTGCATATAATTTATCAGGGAAGATACATCTCATAAACAAAAACTAAAATACAAAACAAAGCAACTTCAGCAGTGAGTCCAATGATGAAAATGGCAGTTTGTAGCTTAGGTGTATTTCCTCCTATCATTGGGTTAAGTTTTTTAAATCTGTGCATTGAAAATGAGTTAATTAGAATTGTACTATATTTCTCTAGGAGGGTTCACGCTGAATAGCTACGAAGAAGTGAAGAGAGTGGCCGCCTGCAATTAGTGTAATTTAAACAAATAGCAAAAGCGATTCATTTAGATCAGTGAAACATGACGGTTCTTCTGTGAGGTTTGGTAATGGGCCAGGGTCACAGTCTGTTAGCAATGTCAGAACTGTTACTTACAGCAGAAATAATTTGTATCACTCCCGTTAGCAAGAAAGCTAAGCTGTTTGGCTGTTCAAAGAGCTTGCTCAATAATGTTAGACCACAGACATATATTAAGTCACTGTTGCAGTTCCAGTTCAACTGCTTTTTCTGTCTCTTTTTAGAAATACAGATCAGTTCAGTGGTCACAAAACCACAATATTACTGTAACAGAAAGACTTCTTTCTACTCCTTTTTGTACCAAAAGTATTACCCAAATCCGAGCAGGGGTAGAAAAGTAATCAGGGTCTTTTTTGATTGACTCCACTCCTGATAAGAAAAAGCTTCATAAGCACAACCAGGGCTATTTATTGCTTTTCTCTTCAAAGAACCTCCTAGGGGTATAGCACAGGGTTATTTATCAGTGCTGGATCTGGTTATTGTCCAAACTGTAATGCCTCCCTTCATTTTATAATCTGCTTTGAACTAAAGCAATGTGAGTTGAGAGAACAATCTGCCTAAAGTATGTAGATTCAGCAGTGAGATGTCACTGAATGTCCTTTTTCATTGTAGTTTGTAAAATGTGGCGATGAAGCTGGGTTTATGAGTCTAGCACACATAACATACTAGTTAGCATCCAGCTGTTAAGCATATTAATGCTGAAATCTTGAGACTTTATTTTAGCAACTGGAAATAAATTAAGTAGTAGTGCTTTTAATTCAGCTACCAATCAATTCAAGAATGTTTCCACACTTCTAACACATACCTTGTTAACGATGCATATTTGGTTTGACAATAGTCATATTGTATCATATTGTAACACACAGTTAAAAAAAAATCCTTTCAAATTATTATCACAATCAAAAAGTATTCATTCTGTTATAAACTGGCACCTGATGTGTATGTGATGACAGACAGAAATGTGCAACAGCCATTCTTCTTAGCTCCTTATAAATGTGTCATTCCTGAAGCTATCTACTCAGTACTGTAGACAGTTCAGTGACTTTATTATCCAAGGTTAACCAAGGAATAGAAATTCATATTTTCTATGCTTTGTATAAAATAGTATGACACACTGTGTAACAATACAATAGCACAATTACCGAAATGGCACTAGGAAAGGACTGAAGGCAACAGAGAGCCAGTTGGGTAAATTAAATATTGTCAGAATCAGTAGTGCTTATGTTTACAGGACAAGTTCCAGAATTAAAAAACTTCAGGGGCACTGAAATAGGAACAGGTCAATGGGTGAACATTTACTAATTAAATAAACGTTCCCACGTCCATCAGGGCTATTAAAGAAAATGTGGCCCCCTGCTATGTATCATGGTGACCAGGGGACACGGAGGTTACCTATCTCTTTAAGTGTATGCTGGGACTTAGGTAGGCAGCAGGGGCACCTGCATCTGGTATTTACTAATTAAATGAATGTTCCCTGGTCCGTCAGGCATATTAATATAGATATGCTACGTATTATGGTGGCCAAGTGGGTTACCTATCTCTTTAAGAGTGCTGGGGCTCAGGAAGAAGGAGTTCACGGATGATGGGAACAGCTGGCCAACCCACATGAAAAAGATAAATATGGAAAAGATAATGCATGATGACTGTAGAAGACAAAGTGATTGGCTGAAGGTGACAACGTGTATGTTTGATTGTCTGCGGATTACCAAGCAGCTTTACTTTTGAGGACTGACTCTAAAACTTGTGGTGTGGTTTTGCAGTGTATTCATTTCGATGGAACATCTGTTGTGCCTTATTCATCTGCAAAGCTGTAAGCTGGCCTATGACAGCATATTTAATTGTATTGGGGAAAAAATATATAACAATCTTTTTTAAACCATTACATGCTGTAGCTTAGCACTCTTTAACAAACAGAAGGCTACACATGTTTGCAACATCTGTGCATATTTTAATGTATATGCAATTTTTAAATAGTCATATCCATTCAGAAAATATATACATTTAATAAAAAAATAATAGGATACTGCAACAAGTCTGTAAACTGCAGCTGTAAAATAATGAGACGGACATCTCCAAAATGTATTACACTGTATTCCATCCATCCATCCATCCATCCTCTTCCGCTTATCCGAGGTCGGGTCGCGGGGGCAGCAGCTTGAGCAGAGATGCCCAGACTTCCCTCTCCCAGGCGAATTCTTCTAGCTCTTCTGGGGGAATCCCAAGGCGTTCCCAGGCCAGCCGGGAGACATAGTCCCTCCAGCGTATCCTGGGTCTTCCCCGGGGCCTCCTCCCGGTTGGACGTGCCCGGAACACCTCACCAGGGAGGCGTCCAGGAGACATCCTGATCAGATGCCCGAGCCACCTCATCTGACTCCTCTCAATGCGGAGGAGCAGCGGCTCTACTCTGAGCCCCTCCCGGATGATTGAGCTTCTCACCCTATCTAAGATAGGGTACACTGTATTATTTATCTATTTTTACAATTGTTGCTATATTTAACATAATTTTGGTATTGCTCTTAAAACTATCATTTTCTTCATTGCTTATTGCTATTCAAAGGGCTGCATTAATCTAAACCTAACACCGTGAAAAAATATCAAGCATATTTTTAAATCAAGGGTGACAGTATTTAGTTCTAACTTCATTACACTTACCAAATCTGGTTAACTCTTGTCAGCTGTATTTACTGCCTGGATTTTAACTTGACCTTGTTATCATCAAGCTGGCCTATAGCATTTCTTGTGATTTCTCAAAGTGTCGCAGGTAGGTTTATGGTGGAGAAACTGGTTAGGACTGAAACTGTAATTACTTTAGGCTGATAAAGGACAGGAACAGGGCTGTACAGGGCTGTGATTACAATAGTGCGGTCACTGCCAGAAGGACGTATAGCTTACATGTGGGGAACCTTACAAGTATTACAAGCAGGACCATTAGCACCATAAAAAAGGCATGTAGTTGAGTTGGCAGGATCTTCTGGCCTGTAGAGTGCGCACAGTCGAGGCAGGAAACAAGCAGCCAGTGTGCTGCCATGAAGACCCAACCCATAAGGAAGGCTTGTGAGTACAGGGCCATCAGGGAGCACAAAATAATGTGAATCCTGGGTATGAATTGGTGACTGGCAAGAGCTGAACTGGTGAGAGGAAGAGAAGTCTGAGTCAGACTGGAAAGAAGAGACTAGCAGTGAGGGAAGAGTTTGGTGGACAGTATATGGATGTGGGTATTCGGACAGGTCACCTTACTCAGTAGGAGGGTCCAGAGACAAAGTATAATTATAATTAGTTATAACTCCTGGTGATCTGATCACTGCAGCTTCATATTCATCCCAGTAGAAAAGCATTTCACATTAATTCAACCAAAAATGCATTTTTAAGATGCAGCAGTAAAAGACTGAAAGGATGGATGACTTGTATCACATTAGTAATATTACCAACATATCAAATTTCTCCAGAAAGAAGATTCCTTTTCTGTTATATATACAGTAATTTGAAATTAATAATTTTACTGCAGCCACCAAACCATTGAATCTGATTTCTATAAGTCAATTGACGGATGATGCTTTTTTTCCTGATATCAAAAAATCTTTAATAATTTTTCTTTTTTAAATAATTTCCTTGAAATGTAATTAGGATACTCCATCATTAACAAGAATTTTATTTAACATCGACCCATCTCTGCATTGGGCAGAGTGGAGGCTCTGAGGCTTTTGGGATCTGTGTCAATAATCTGAAAAGTGACTCTACTCTGTAGGGCCCTTGAGCAAGGCCCTTAACCTACAATTGCTGGGTATTACGTTAATCTGCATCCAGCCCTGCATGTAGGCCCTCCAACTTGCAGGGAAGAACTTGGGGGTTGGTGGCAGAATTGGCACTCCAGCCACCATAAAAAAACCTCACACTGTCCCATTTTATCTGAACTAGTGTGGTGCTGAGGTGTCACCCGTTGCATGGCTGGTCCTAATCTGGGATCCTGAGGTGGTTTGTCATGTGGTGGCCATGGCAATGCGCTGTATTAGTGTGTGCTCCTAACCTCCTTCTCCTCCGAACCTACTGAATCAAATTTTAGGATTGTGAGGAACCAGAGCCTATCCCATAAGCACTGCGTCCAAGATTGGAACCTACCATGACTGGGCTGGGTGACACACACAAAGTCACATCTGGATAATTTATGGTTGCCAGTTAACATAACACACTCAAGTTTAACCGGACTACACACAAGAAAAATTCACAACGAATCAAGACACATAGAGAAAGTACATAGAAATAGCGTTCAAATGAAATTATTTATTCAGCATAGCTTCATAAGCACAGAATTATTTGTATTTCAGTGTAAATGATTAGCCTTGAAAACACATATCCATCCATCAGTTTTCTAGCCACCTTACCCAGTTCTGCATTGCAGGGAGACAGTGTCTATACCAGCAACACCGAGAGTGAGGCCAGAAAATCTGGAGAACATGCCAGCCCATCACAGAGTGGAATTATGTATGCTCAATTATTTATTTTTTTAAAAGTAATCTATCCAAACACTTCATATACCAAAATTACCTTAAAGGATTTCAAGGTAAAAAGCAAGTTACAAAATTGTACACACAAAATTTTTTTGGTCTATATATTCTTTGTTGGGCGGCACGGTGGCGCAGTGGGTAGCGCTGCTGCCTCGCAGTTGGGAGACCTGGGGACCTGGGTTCGCTTCCCGGGTCCTCCCTGCGTGGAGTTTGCATGTTCTCCCCGTGTCTGCGTGGGTTTCCTCCGGGCGCTCTGGTTTCCTCCCACAGTCCAAAGACATGCAGGTTAGGTGGATTGGCGATTCTAAATTGGCCCTAGTGTGTGCTTGGTGTGTGTGTCCTGCGGTGGGTTGGCACCCTGCCCAGGATTGGTTCCTGCCTTGTGCCCTGTGTTAGCTGGGATTGGCTCCAGCAGACCCCCGTGACCCTGTGTTCGGATTCAGCGGGTTGGAAAATGGATGGATGGATATTCTTTGTTTTCTAACTTGTCTATCATTTTTTTTAGCACTATGGTGCAAGTATCAATTATACTGCAAAACCACTGACAAAACTGCCTTGTAAAGAAACAAAAATTTGTAAGCAAAAAATGTTGATGATCATGATTTTCAGTTTACAAACAAGTTGAAGGAAAAAGCCTATCGATGAACTGATGACGTCAGCGAGGTTTTACAGAGGTGAAAAACCCCAAAGACAGAATTGAATTGGCAGTCAAAGTGAAGTACATCTTCGGAGAATAAAATACAATTATTTCATTCAAAAAAAAGTGTCATGCATTTCCAGATTGCCTGAAAGTTCTTGCACAATACACTAAAATCTTTGTCTGTGATTCTGGGACCTCTGGGTCTTATGGCCAGTTGTTCAAGAATGCGAAATGAACTGGTCAGATTGAAGTACGTTTAAGCTCCAAATCACATCAAAACAGAGGGACTGCATGCAAAAGGCATACATCAAACAGACACATTTTGCATATTTTATTTTGGTATTTTCCTTGATATTTTTAAATTGTGTGGCACAATATGATAATGAACTTTATGGTGTAAAACTGAAAACACTAATTCTGTGCATATATGACAAAGAGCATATTTTAAAAAGTTTCTTAACTGATACTGTAACAAATCAAATGCAGAGGAAGCCAAAGTTAACTGTACTTATTTTATCAATTACATTAAAAATCTACAACATCAGTATCCTCCCGCAATATAATTCAGCAATGCAGTGTCATAAATATACAATGCAAAAAATAATATAGTGCCAATGTTTTTTTCAACATTATCTTTTTAAAAACTTTTAAAGTAAAGTTTAAATAGTTCTTACCTCATCAAAGCTGCTGTCATCTTTTTTGAAAGCTTAAAAACAAAAAAAAAGATATATTATTGAAATTGTAATAAATATATAGGCATTTAAGTCATTACATAGAGTAGACTTCCATGATTCCTGTTCTAAATTCACATTTTTTACCGAGTCACAGACTGATTCTGTATCAACAGCACCAGGAGCAATGCAGTAACCTACCATTCCATCACGGAGCACTTTACACATATACTGAAACTCATTCATATTGGGCTAATTTACAATTGCAGTGTGACACTGGACTGGTGCCTTATCCTTGTGCTTGATGCTGCCAGGGCTGCTGCTGGCTTCCCACAATCCTGAAGTGGATTAAGTGGGTTTAAGAATGTTATGTTAATGCTAACTGGCACCCAAACCATGCCATTGCCTATTTGATGAGGCTGTAAACCACTGTCCCAAAAGAAAACTTATGAAATAAGCATATTATGCAAAATCCATACAGACGCAAGATGGGCCAAGAACTGAACCCTCGAACCTGAAGACTTCAGGGATCAGTGCTAACCACTATATTAACATGTTTTAGACAGCCATACCGTTAGTTATTTTTTGTTAATGTAATGGCTTATACCAAAGCATTTCAAAATACAAACTAGAAGGTTGTAAGTAGGGACAAGGGCTTGACAAAGCATTAATAATTAATTATCCCTATGATGCAGATTATATGATTACAAGATGTACAATAAAAGAATGAGAAACTTTTGTTATTCTTAGTCGTGCAGCAACTTCCCATCATATAGTAAATGAATAATGACATGTACTAAATTGGTGTTGAAAAATATTATATGCAAAAACTTAAATGAAACCTTTGCATCACAACTCTGTTCCTATTCCAGGTTAGAAAAAGCTTTCAGACTATTAAAAAAAGCACATTTTTCTTCTTCTTTTATATGTTTCATCACAGAAACAAACAGCTTTGCACTTTTAGACCCTTATTTACTCACTGACACTACTAAGGTGCAAAACTCAAAGCTACAACATTGCTGAAACAAGGAACGGAATAAGATCACACCCTGTGCATGTTCTCTATCCAAAATACATTTTAAATAATTTTTTGAATTAAGGTACATTTTTACTTAGAAGAGGAGCACAGAAGCTCAGTGTTTAGTCTTGGTGTCTTCTTTCAAATCATGCACCCAGCTGTAAAGCTTGAATGTTCTCACTTTGTACAGTATTCATGGGTTTTATATTTTATACAGATATTTGGAATTTTGGGGTTTTATTGGGAGCATAATTTAAGTCAACTCCTGTATCTAATTTAGAGTGTTTTCCTTAAGACTTTGATCTCAGAGTGATACACTTAACTGTTTTTTGTTGTGGAGTTGCATATTTTTTCCATGTATGCATACTGTAGTTATTCCTCCCAGCATCTGCAATGTTTCTCCCACATATCCCCAGAAATGGGCATGTTATATTAATCTTGACATGGCCCAGTGTAGGTGTGCCCAAGTTTGTGCACTGTGATAGTCTGGTGTCACCCGATGCTCCCTGGATTGTCTATAGCACCTGCAACCCTAAACTGGATTAAGCTGGTTTGGAATGTTATTTTAAATTTACTGCAAATGCTCACGTTTAAGTTCTCCCGCGGATAAGTTGGGGCTTGATTTTACCATATAATTTCCTGTATTTTATAATGTCAGTCGTATAAGTCGAATGCAGAAAACTCACATTACTGGTCCAAGAGATTATGACATGCTAACGCCCACCTGAGAGAGTAACCACGGAGCACACTGCCTTTTTTTCTATATATTGTGCCTACGTGAACACATGGTAATACCCAAACTATTCCGAAGCAACGTTTGCAATGTTTTGTGTTTTTAATATCTTGCACCCTCATACACCTTTATCGTAAGAGCATCCTTTATCTATGATAGAGCGTTCGATCAGAAGAAAATTCGACGCTGGTTTTAAATTAAAAGCCGTTGAAGTGGCGAAAGAAATTGGTAACTGCGCTGCTGCAACAAAATTTGATGTATCTGAGAAACTGGTGCGAGACTAGAGGAGGCAGGAAGATGTAAAAAAAAAAAATTAAGTGTAGTATTTTTGAATAGGCGTATAAGTCAGGGTCTGATTTTATGATCGATTTTTTGGGTTTCAAGACATGACTTATACGTGAACATTTACGGTACTCAGAAACAGGGCTGATCATTTGATCCCAATGAAATGAACAGATAAAAACACACCAACATCCATCCACTAGTGGACAAACAGCCTGCAAAAAATCATTTTGCTGTACACTTTCATTTTTAAAAGAGTTAAAACAAGTATTCCAAAACATTAAAACAGGAAAACCATGGCAAATACAAAATTATAGGTCATTTACACTCCAAAAAAGAAAATAGATATAAGATTGTTTTTTTTCTTTATTAAAATTATAACCATTTCAAATGATTCCTAAGATTTTTTTATTCCACTTACAGAAATAGCCAGTCATACTAAAGCCATCAGCAACTCAGGCTGCTTCATCTCTATATACTGCATACAAAATCCAACATCTGTCCATCTGTCTGTCCACTTTTCACGAGAGGACTACTTAACAGATTTAGATAGGGTTTATTTCTATAATTTGCTTAAACATTCCGGTTGATTTTGCGACTTCACTCATCACGCTAAGTATCATAGTTCGCTTGCAGGAGCGATATATTCACGCTAATGCGAAACAGAGGCTGCAGGCCAAGATGGGGAGGGAAGCGTGATGTCATGAAAGGGGAGCCAGGCCCTCCTCACTCACACGCCAGTCTCCGTTCAAGTTGGTCTACCTCTGGCCACGCTTTGGAGTGTACCTTGCCTCTGCTTAGCTAGCAATACCTGTTTGTTTATGGATTTATAAAGTTTGTCCTGTTTCACTACTACACAGGCGGAGCCGTGGGGGGACAGCTAGTCATTATATAAAGATAATATGATTATATCAGCACAGCAGCAAAGAAAGTGTGTGAACAATGATTGCTTATTGATTTGTCTCTTTATGTTGTAATACTGTTTAAAGATATCAGTACACAACTAAATGTCACACTTTAAAAGTAAATGCAATGATCAACACTTTATAAGTAACAAATCCAGAAAACACACATGTTTCTAATTTAGATACACTGTAAGCATCCAGCTGCAGAATGTCATTAACTTGGGAGTACCTCCACACAAAATTACAAAAAAAAAATGATGCAAGAAACCCCACAAGAGGATAGGTACGTCAGCCTTCAGCTTGTGTAACAAAGGGTAAACAAAGAATGATTATAAAATAACATTTATTTTCATAAAATGCACTGTGCACAAAAGACACAGACTGGCCTTCAAAAATAGCAATCCATTACCAAACAAGTTCCAAAACCCGCAGAAAGGCCAAAAAACAGAGGTCAAAATCTAGATAATCAGAAAAGCACAGAAAAAAAAATCACAGAGAGAACACGCCAATGCTAAGCGCATACAATGAACCACAAGGGAATTTTTTTTTGATTCAGCCTTTATAGGGTTAAAGGCAGCCCCTTGATGGAAATGTACAGGTGGCCCTGCCTCTTGGGGAACCTCCCACAAAACACATGGAAGACAACTGAACAAGCAAAGACACATAAAGTTTAAAGAATACACAACATTAAAAAAAACACAGAATGATGAAAATAATTAACATTAAGAAATGAATCAAACATGAGCAAGAAAGGTAAAAAAAGGAACTTGAACACCAGCCAGGGGAGAAACCCTGGTTGAAATATAACACAGAGAAGCACTCTCAGGTCTGCACTCTCAGGTCTCCTGCACCCTCACCAGAAGTGTGAAACTTAATGCTACTGGACTCTAAATAAGTGAAGGGCGTGCATCTGAAGTCAAGTGCTGCTGTATTTTTAGGCACAGAACATTTTCATACCTTAACTATTGAGAAATCCTGTGGTACACATATACCAAACTAAAAACATGTTATGTGAAAGGCTCTACAAATACCAAAATACTTTTACATTAGTACTGCGTTACAAACATGTTGTTACAGGCAAGCATGATAAAAGTAACTTATATAGTATATAACAATTCATGCACTTCACTTTCATTCATTTTAAATCCAAAGACAAGTCAGTTTTTCTTATAATGCTTTAGAAAATGCATTATTGGGAATAGGAGTTGCTAGCTATAAGCACTGAAAATCACAAAGACTTAAATTCGACTGCTTTTTATGAAAATGTCACATCTGCTTTGGAATTTATGAATGAATAGATGAGTCCACCATATCCATCTAATATCAAACCAGTCTATTCTAATACAGGGTCACATGGACTAGAACCTAAACCAGCATGAACCGACCCCATATTAGACACCATTCCAATGCAAGACACACTTCTGACCGTGAAGCTAATTTTCTGTTGCTAAATAATTTAAGACACACATCTTTATGAAGTGGGAAGAAGAACTGGGCATCCAGAAAAAATTCTACATGGACAACATGCAAACTGCACATAGCCAGAGCCTGAATAGCACGTCAAACCTAGCACTCTGGAGCTCTTTGGTAACAGTGCTACCCACTGCACCATCACACAGTTTGCTTCATGCTTTAATACATGCAAAATGCAATAAATAAACAGATCAATTTTTTTTTCATAGAAATCAAAGTTTTTCTTTATAATCGTCAGTTAAAAGGAATGCCATGAAACGGGACTACATAGGGCCAAACATAAAAATGAAGAAATATCTCTCTATTATAGGAAAAAATCTTACAACGTTACAAGACGTTTTAGGAGACAAGACAAGACTTTTTGGAAATGAATTTTTCAAGTCCTGCAAGACGAGAATATTGCCATGATATTTTTAAAAGTCATGCCCTCCTAGCAACCATTTTCAAACAAGACCACGGTACTCTCACCTCTCAGTCTTGTGAATGCTTTTGTCAGACACACTTCCTGCTCTCTCAGCTCTTATAAATTTTAACGTTTTCCTCATCTTAAATTCCCAATTAAAGAAGACGTATTATGTCCAAATCTTATTGAAGAATTTTATCATGAAGGGTTATCAACAGAAAAAATGAGTACACAGGCAATCCTAACACCTAGAAACGAGGAAGTCAAACAAATTTATGCCAAAAATTTCAATCGGTAACATGGTTAAATGCATATCAATAGTCTAGGCTGAAACAGTTGGTGGTGATTGTGCGGAAGATGAAAACAACAACTTACAATATCATGAAGAATATCTACAACCATTAACACCATCCAGTCTTCCACCGTGCAAATTACTGTAGAAAGAAGGATGGATCCAAGAAAGGTAATGTAGTACATCTCTCGCGAATAACATTAGACAACAAAGGAGATCTTCTTATGCCATTCGTATTAAAATGTTAACAGTTTCCCGTTAGAATAGCTTTTGCAAAGACAATTAAAAATCACAGAGCCAAACATTCGAAAAAGTAGTTTTATTTAATAGAGAGAAAGAAACGAAATGCAATCACAGGCAGTTAAACGTCACATGGATGAAAATGTAACACTTTACATGAAAATTAAAATCTGTTTAAATTAAATTAAATTAAACATCCCCATACGCGAGCGGCAGAACCACAAAGAAACTAGTGCGTTACTCTGGCCAGGGGGTTGGCAACAAAACAAGCAGGGGGCAAAGCCCCCTAGAATTGAAATAAATAATTCTAAAAAAGGCATACTGTAAGGAGGCTCTTGAATAGAGAAATCCTATACATCCATCCATTCATCCATTTCGTAGGATTCCAAGGCAGGAATCAGGCCTGGGCAGCACACCAGTCCCTTGCAAGGAACACACATGCACACACACACAACACCTTTCACTCATACCGGGACAATTTGGACTCGCTGACTAACCTAGCATAGAGAGAAACAACAAAGATATGGGAAAGCCCATAAATACTCCACACAAACAGTGACCAGACTAAGATTCAACTTTATGTTCCTGTAACTAGGAGGAGTAGAGGGTGCTAACCTGAGTCTCCATCTAAGAAAAATTAACTAGTTAAAATTAATGGAAAACAATAAAACATAGCAAGCTAAGTAGCTGGTTAACCTAAATTCACATATTCATAAACTACTATAAGACTGAATAAAATAAAATGTTTGAAAACTTCTACCTACTAAACACTAAATGAAATAAGTGATACATGTTAGAAGATGAAAAAGGAATAGACCAAGCAAAACCATATAAGTTCCACAAGCTATGTGTCTGGCCTCCTAATTATGTTTAACAATATTTTTAACAAAAACTCATTGGCAGATTTACAATCAACACAATAAACATACCCACCTAAATCACTAGGGATCAGCAGAGCAGTACACAGAAGATAGACAGATACTAATGCAGAAAACTCCAAAAGAATTGACATTAATACTATGCATATTAAACTAAATCCTTCCTGAATATTCAATGAAAAATATATGCTTGGTAGTTTGTATATTAATTTTACAAAATTGATATTCATTACAATTAAAATTACATCATGAATTCAAAAATCCTTTGAGGATTATATATCATGTTATGCTTCGAGATTTTCTAGTTTGGGCTTAATAAGAATCAGTATGTAAATTGTTCTTACTTTTTCAATTAAGCTGCATTAATATGAGCATTTAAAATAAGTACAGATGACACAATAATTCCAAGTATCACTCACTTACTCACTCAACAATGGAAATTTCATGGAGTAATGCAACATGAAAAATACACTCTCTCTTGGTGGCCTCATGTACACAAGCCAGTTAAAGCCGTAATTGTTTTCCATTATAGTACACTATTTCCACCTTGTACCATTTGGCTGTGTGTAATATTATAGGATCAACACATATTCAACATTCAGAGAAATGTTCTGCAGGTTAAAAATGTTCTTCATTAAAGACTTAGCCTGTAACATCACAGTACACACACAATAACATACTTTATATTACAAAATATACTTCATGTTCCCATGTAACTACTCTGTGCTTCATGTATTACTACCATGCTACATATTACACAATTTTTTATTCATCACTTACATTTTGTAATCTGGTTCATTTCAATTCAGAGCTCTAAAGTGGCAAGACGAATGACCCAATATATACAGTATACATATATATAGCAATAGAACCAGGGGCATCCACGAGCCCCAAACCCCTAAACACAACACACCAAGAGTCCCGGGTTCAAATAAAGGATGGTTTATTCACCAATTCCCCCACTAAGTTACACAAACAGAAGCAATTTCTTTACACAAACCACAATTCTCTCACCACTGAACTGCCCTCCTCCAGTCAAGTGTTGCGTTATGTCCTCCCAGCTTGGACAAGGAAGTGCGGTCCCTTTAATTAAGGACCCAGGAGTACTTCCGTTGCCAGGGCTACTGCCTGATGGAAGTACTTCCAGGTCACACGGAAGTCCCACTTATAAGGAAGCTCATCTCCTTGCAGTGCCCCCTACATATATACACATATACATATACACATATATCTTATACATATATAAACGTCTATGCATGGAAATGTGTGTGTCTGCCTGTCTGGCCCGGAAGTGCGAAGCTACAGCATGAAGCTCAAAGAGCCGGCAAGGCAGCCCCAAGTTAATGAGTTAGAAGAAGAAAGAAGGACGAGGTAACAGCATGAAGCTGAAAGAAAGCAACTCCATCGCCAAAGTGAAACCACCGAGGAAAGACAAACGAAAGAAAAACTCACTTACCTGCTGATAGACAAGGGGGGAGAGCATGTCCACAATACGAAACCAACGACTTTGCATTTCATTTTTTTTCTGATGATTTCAGAAGTTTCTAGGAGCCTGGGCTTTTTACAGCATGGCCGTACACAGATAGTATATATATATACTGTATATAGAGAAGAAAAGAGGGGACACCCGGAGTGCTTCCGGGTACGTAGCCGACACTTACGCCACACAGGGGAGTGCCGGTGGAAGATTGCCGGGGAGCACATGGAGCACATCCAGGTGTGTATAAAAGGGGCCTCCTCCCTTCGGACGGAGACAAGAGTCGGAAGGAAGGCAAGGAGGCGGCCTGAAGAGAGAGAAGGCATTGTTCTCTCTGCATCGGTGGCGTACTCGCGCTGCTCTGTGGGGCTTTCCGGAAGTGGCAGCAGCAGGAGAGGTTGCAGAGAGGGAGACACTGCAGCGCACAGGGTCGGCTCGTCAACGCAACAGGAGGAGAAGAGCCAAAATGGCCATGGACCGGAAGTCCCTCCCCGTGACAGGCACGGGACTGGACGGTGTGTCTTGTGTGCCCGCCAATGACTGTATAGAGGCGGGACCAAGGAATGTCCGTCTCGGGCCAGGGAGAGACCTGATTGGGCCGGAGGAGAAGCCCCACAGGAAGCAGCCGGTGAGTGTGACTGACAACCCGGTAAGTCAATCACCGGCTGACTTTCTCTGCTTGTCAGCGGCGCTGCGTGAGCTGGAGGGAAGCAACATTGAGAGGGCAGGCAGGACAGGGGCTGATGAGTGCCCTGGGTATGAGCGTCCGATGCCCCGAGCCTGCGACAGTCTCCCGTCATTCTGTATGGACGCAGACGGGCTTGGATATGTGCGTTTCCCATGCGCAGACCCAGACCATCGGGGCATCCAAGAGTGATAGGAGGAATTGAGGGGTGAATGCCGGTTCCTCCGATAGGAAGGGACATGATGCTGGGTGCACACGTCCAGAGATTGGCCGTCCTCTGCGGAGGCAGAGGGAAGCCCCAAAGTTGGTGGAGGAGACGACAGTGCGAGTGGACCCATCAGATACCATAAGATGGGCAGGGAACCTGCGCAGGAGGTGCCGAACAGGCAAGTCACGGGGTGCCGATAGGAGGGGAGAACGCTGCCAGTGCGCGGCACAGAGGGACATCAGGTGGTGGTGTCCAGGCAGCGCTTCTGCCCCTCTTTCTGTTTTGGTTGCAGGAATGGACCCCGGATGCGCAGTAGGGCCTGCTTCATTGGGGACCTGCCCTCCCAGGACAGACTGCTGCACTGGAGGACTCTTCACTGGCGATGGGGCAGCCCCGCGACCGGTGGAGGCTACGAAGGCGCGAGCGGCGCAGCACAAAGGGGCGTGAAAACCTCGGAGGGGGGTGCCAAAAAGATGAGTTCCAGGGTGCCGGATTGGACCCTGGACAAATAGTAGGACTCACTTCGGGGCTGAACCTCCCTCACGGGGTGTGTCACTCAGACCGACATGTCTTCGCTGGCGATGGGGCACTGTGGCACCCGGTCGGGGCTCACGCCCGGCCGGGACGCCCAGGAAGACAGGAGGAGGGCTCATTCCTCCTCCAGACCACGAGGGGGTGTCCATCCTGGTTGTATTGGGGGCCACGGGTACAGGGCTTGGAAGCCCAACCGTGTAGGGCCCCGTGGCAACCGCCAGGGGGTGCCCCGATGCCTTGTGGACCCTGGACCCCAGTGCTTCCGCCACACCCGGAAGTGCTCGGGGGAAGAAAAGAGGGGACACCCAGAGTGCTTCCAGGTATGCAGCCGACACTTCCGCAACATTGGGGAGTGCCGGTGGAAGATTGCCAGGGAGCACCTGGAGCACATCCGGGTGTGTATAAAAGAGGCTGCCTCCCTTCAGACGGAGACAAGAGTCGGGTGGAAGGTAGATGATGTCGGGAGGAAGGCAAGGAGGAAGCCTGAAGAGAGAGAAGGCATTGTTGTGTGGCCAGGACTTTGGGGTTTGTGGGCACTTGAACTTTGTAAATAATATTGTAAATAAACGTGTGTTGGGTGACATGAGCGTGTCTGCCTGTCTGTGTCCGAGCCAGTCTCCACAATATATATATATATATATAGTGACCGAAAGAACGAGATCGCGAATACAAGCGGCTGAAATGAGTTTCCTCCGCAGGGTGTCTGGGCTCTCCCTTAAAGATAGGGTGAGAAGCTCAGTCATCCGGGATGGGCTCAGAGTAGAGCCGCTGCTCCTCCACATTGAGAGGAGTCAGATGAGGTGGCTCAGGCATCTGATCAGGATGCCTCCTGGACGCCTCCCTGGGGAGGTGTTCCGGGCACGTCTAACCGGGAGGAGGCCCCGAGGAAGACCCAGGACACGTTGGAGGGACTATGTCTCTCGACTGGCCTGGGAACGCCTTGGGATTCTCCCAGAAGAGCTAGAAGAAGTAGCCGGGGAGAGGGAAGTCTGGGCATCTCTGCTCAAGCTGCTGCCCCCACGACCCGACCTCAGATAACCACCACTCAAGGGCCAGAGTCGGGTGGAGGTGGACAAAGGTGGCTGAGGAGGAGTGGTGGTGGAAGAGAGGAGAGAAAGAGTGCTTGGTGTACTGTACTTTATTTGGGACTGTGTTGTGGATGGAGGCATTATGGGGAAGACATGCCCTCAAGCTGAAGAAAAATAAAAGTCTTGTGTGTTTTTAGACATGCCTCTGTGTCAGTCTGTGCCGGGTCAGGTGATATATAGCGCCTTTTATTACTATATATATACTGTATATATACCCCCCTGTATATACATATACATACTAGTTTTGCCTATGGCTCTGCTGCGTGCTATTCGTAAAAGCAGTGTTAATGTTTGTGATGCACCAGGTCAAACAAATTTGCACATCACAATAAACTTAACTTGACTTATCTGCAGTCCCTGCGTGAGCTTTTTGCACATGAATGAGCATGTACACATTGTCCACAGTGGCTTGCTTAGAAGCTACATTATAATTCAGAGTTATTTCTAATAGATTTAAAGAAGACTTAAAATATTTAACGCTATCTCTAAAATTTCTTCAGATGCAAGTTAGATAGAAGATAGTAGGGTGTGAGTATAGAAAACTGTGAAATACGAAAGGTAATAATGTCATGTTCTAGTACTGTAAATAAGAGTTAAGTTAATTATAACAGTAGCAACTAAAGTTTATGTAAATTCCCACAAACTTCTCCAAAACAATCACTCTTTACCCATTACCAATAAAACTCCATTTTTTCCCTTGATTCTTACCACATTGTATGTGTTTAGTTTTGCTGGTGATTCTAAATTTTCCCTGTTGCAGTGTGTGTGAGTGACTGTGCCTTGAGTTGAGTTGAGGTCCTGTCCATAGTTGGTTGGCTTGAAACATGCTCTGCCTTCAAAAACACAGATCTGGAATAAATGGGTATAACTAATGGACATTGGATGCACTACATGCTGTTAAGAAGGAGCCCATCTTCTTTACAGTGTTCAAAATACAACCTTGCAATGTTACTTCATCACTTCTGTACTGTGTGTTTAAGGCAATGGACTAAAATGAATAAGGCTGTAGGCTTAATGTCTGCCTCTGGTTAATCCTTTGTCCTTGACCAAGTACTTCCCTCAACATTAGTGCAAAATCAGAAAATGTTTTTTTACTATTTAAAATTTCTACCTGCCCAGGTAAAGAAGACTGAGATGGTGTACAACAGTGATTGCACTATATAAACAAAGTTTGTATATAGTTTTAATTTTACAGTGCTTTGATTCTCCTCATTTCTTAATGTAGATTCATTACATTCTTTCATTTGAATTTTCCTTGCAACACAGCATTTCACTGCTTTTCTATTTTATCCTCTGAGATTAATTTCATTAACTGCTTTCTCCATAAAGTAAAATTCATAATTACTGTACAGTAAATAGCATAATAAAGTACAAAATACGCATTGATTATTACAAGAGGGTAAAGAATTGTCCTTTTTAAGCAGCATTGTAGGGTTACCCAACAGGCTAAATAGATAAATAAATAAATGTTTAATCTAAATAAGGAAGGAATGAACATTGATAGATTTGCTCCTTGGCGCTGTGATCCTAATAAGAATGAAACAATATAAAAACTGTTAGAAGCAAGATGGATGTAAAGATTCCAACTACATTCTGAAATGCAGGATTTTGTAGCCAATGAATCTGAGTGTTGTTTTCATGAGCTGCTACTTCTTTCTCGCTTTGGTCTTTGACCTCAGAAGCTGATGCAGAACCAATTTAGCTGTTTACTTAGCACAACTGGGCTTATTCAATGCATGCTGAGTTAGGCTGAAAGCAAATCACTGTTGACATGAAAAATGACATTGTGGAAGGCCTTCTGAACAATGAAATCATTTTAGAAAATATAACTGGCAAGTCTGATAGATATTCTCAAAGATTCCAATCAGTGCATCTTCCTTTTAAAAAAGGCACTGAATAGGAACCAAAAAGAATACATCATAAAATGCAAAACTATGCTGATATGGAAAAAAAGGGAGATTTTGAATGAGTTAAAAAAACAGCATAACATCAATTTTAAAACTAAAATCTTTTCATAAGTCTGTTCTTTGCAACATGCCTCTTCATAATATTGCTGCTGAAGGCTAGAATATTAGTCATAATGCAAGTAATTGAGGACACAGTGTTACCTAGACAAAGCAAAATAAATCCTTTAATGCCAGAACCTAACAAAGAATTACTGTCTATGACAAATATGCCACTAGGTCCCAGTCAACATTTTTAAGCACACAGTTTAAGGCACAATAACTTCAATGTTAGGGGAAACCTCTTAATGTTGGCAACCTAAAGCTCACTGTTGTCAAAAGGAACACAAAATTAGCTTCCCGTCAAATATTTTATACAGTATTTCCAATTCCCTGACATCAGTGCATCTAAACGCAAACAGCCTTAGCAACTCATTCCCAAAACTTTGTTTTAGAAACAGTGGTAGCACATTCATGTAATCTTCTTTAAAGAAACATTTTCACAAAAAGTAAAAAACATTTTAGTTTTGGAATGAACACTTTTTTACAGTTCAAAATTGTGTTTCTTTCAAAGGCTGCATGACAAGAATTTTTACTTTAATTTCATATAGTCCTCGTATTTTACTACATTTCAGTTTGAATTTCTATACAGGGAAAGCATTACATTAAAGTCAAAAATATTATCTTTGAATTTTCAACAGATTTTTTGAATTTTAGGTATCCCTGAACATAGTTTGACCATTGTCACGATGATGTCTGTCTGTGTGTGTGTGTGTGTGTGTGTGTGTATGTCAGGAACCAGGATGCAAGGCCACGTATATGTACATATATGGAGCAAAAGTCTGTGATACACTTTGCATATTTGTAACTAGAGATCCACAAAGGAATAAAATGAGTCACGTATCTTTAAATAGTTTTTTATTCCTAAGCTTTCAACAACCTGACAAGTGCCATCATCAGAGGAAAATGACTACACATACAGGAATCAAAGGCAACATATACCTGATGATAGGTGGGGATGGAGGGGGAGGTTGTAAGGGGGGTTAGGGGTAGATTAGTAAGGTGGGGTTCGGAAGGTGTTGGTCATATATATAAAGTATATGTGTGTGTGTGCGTATGTATATATACAAGGAATGTTCAAAAAGTTTCTGCAATTTTCTTAACTCTATTTATAAAAAATTTCAAAAACAAATGACATCACTTTTCTACATAGTCTCCATCCTTTGCGATGCAATTTTCCTAGCATCATACCAACTTTTTAATGCCCAATTACTACTCCTCCCGCCTTCACATTTCCAGTGAAAATACGAAAGTGCGGAAACTTTTTGAACATCCCTCGTGTGTATACTGTATATATATATATATATATATATATATATATATATATATATATATATATATATATATATATATATATATATATATATTGTGATATGTGGCCGGCTTTTCATTCCGGCCAATACCCCCAGGCCGCCAGGTGGAGCTTTCCCTGCAGCATGGACGAGCCCCGAGTTCCAGCAGGGACTCATGGACTATGTAGTTTTTATGCACAGCCCTGCTGGATGCCTTGGGGACCACCAGGAGTTGCTGTAGGGAAGCCCGTGGACTCTTATATGCCCTATAACCCGGAAGTACATCATAATCCCAGGACAGGAGAAAACGGTGTACTTCCGGGTTGAAGAAAAGGACTGTTTACCCTGACCCGGGAGGAATAAGGACTTGTGGGTTGTTCCAGGAACCACTTCCGGGTCAGGGAGTATAAAGGACTATGGGAAAGCCCAGTACGCCGAGCTGAGCTGGGAGGTAGGGTGGCAACGTGTCTGGGAGTGGTGGTTATTGTATTGTGTATTGATTATTGATTAGTTATATGAGTGTTATAGAGTATAGGGTGCTTGGTGCACATATTTGTCTAAATAAAAGGAATATTTGGACTTTTATATGGTGTCTGACGTCTGCTTAGAGGGTTCAAGGGGTCACGGAGACCTCAATCTTTTACAATATATATATTACATATATAATCCTAACCCTAAAAGTGCAATGATTTTATGTGACTTTTTATGTGATGTTTTTTGTCACGCTTTAAATCTGGCTTATTTTAAAACCTACATATATAGGTTTGGTTTCATTCTTTTCAGAATTTATTGAACTTTAATGTGATGTTGTTAAATTTTCAGATTCTTATTCCGTTTTTAAATTATAAGCCAAAAAATATCTAGAAATCACATCCCAGCGAGACAAGACTTTGTGCCAAGAGATTTAACCATGCCCAGGGCTGGAAATAAAAGACAAAGAGTAGGACAGCTGCTGTACAGGTTTTTAAATGTTCGAAGTGCTGCGTGAGATGCAGATCACACAGCACAGCAGCAGCAGCAATCCAGCAGCTAATCGAGCAAAGAGGAGGTAAAAAAAACTGTATTTGTTTCCTATTGTATCACCGTTTAAAAGGGGGTTTTGGAGGAGTGACCATGGTGAGCAAAGCGAGCAGGGGGGATCCCCTAGTATAGATAGATAGATAGATAGATAGATAGATAGATAGATAGATAGATAGATAGATAGATAGATAGATAGATAGATAGATAGATAGATAGATAGATAGATAGATAGATAGATAGATAGATAGATAGATAGATAGATAGATAGATAGATAGATAGATAGATAGATAGTGGTGGACGGCCAGGGACAGGGACACCTATTTAATGTAATCACCAGGGGAAAGAACACATACAGAGCATTATCTCCCCCAGAACGTTAGATGGCAGCCCCCCTGGGTTGCAGCGTTGCCATGCTTTCCCACAGGGCATCATGGAAATTGGAGTTCTGTAAGTCAGCCCTGTTGGGTTTCGTGGGTGCCGCCAGGGGGTGCTGTAGGGACTGTGAAGCACTAGTTTGTGAGGCTTCCACCTCACCTGAAATTGCTTCCAGGCCACAATAACAGGCCACCGGAACTACTCCCTGGTGAAGAATAAAAGGAGCCCACCGTCTCTGATCCAGGAGCCAGAGTCAAGATGGAGAGGACAACACTTGTTAGGACAAGTGGAGGCAGGAGATAGAGAGAGGTAAAGAGAGAGAAGACAAGAGAAGGCAAAGACAAAGTGTTTGGTGCTTTTATTGTGCTCATTGTGCTTTGGACTGTGCTGTGCAGGTGGGAAAAGGTGAAATAGCATTTCCCACAAGAAAAATAAAAACACCTTCATGTGTGTTTTTGTTTACTTTTTTTTTTCAAATTAAATGGGGTTTGTCCATTTGGCACCTCAACTATTTTTGACTCACTTACCACACTACAATATACAGTATAAATATATATATATATTTATAGTTAGATGTATGGATTTACACATTTTAGCCATTCCTAAAACATGAATTTTCCATTCCCAAAGTGCTGTCTGTCTGTGTGTCAGGATGTAATTCTGTTGGCATAATAACACAAAAATGGATCTGTCAATCCACATGAAATCTGTCCTGGTTATTAGCACTGTAGACTGCTAGAAGCCTATTGATTTTGAAAAAAATCTCTCTTGTAGATTTTGCTGTAGAAAGATAATGACTTTGTGCTTTTTGAGCATATTTGTGCTCCATGTGTAGCTCATAAGACAAGATACATTTTAATATTTAAATTTCATTCCACACAATTACATTTTCATCTGCATTATATTCTGCTAAAAGCACAGCTGTATGTAGGAACAATAATATTCTTAACACATCAAATTATTTTAATTGGAAGTCAAAACCATGTCCTGCAACAGTGGAAGAAAGACTTTATACAAAGTAACCCTGGCTGAAAATGTTAAAAAGGTCACTGCAGTGTAGTAAAAGATGATTATGCAGTAACAAATAAAAACATAATAATATGAATACAGCAAATATTGAAAAAGTAAAGAAAGTCTTAAATATTAAAGAATATTACAGAATAACCACCTCAGGTCACCAACTGGGATCGAGGCAGTTATGAAAAACTGGTAAAAATCACTCCGAAAAATATAAAACATCGAGCCCACACAGAAGTGGGAAAAAAATTAAGAGGAAGAAGAAGGTAAGCGAACACATATTAAAGTGAGAAACTGGCATTTGTTTTCTTGTACAAAGATCTCCACTGTAAAATGACAGAAATAAAACAAGGATGTGACATTGTGATGTGAATGGTACCTGTTTATCAATTGCTTTCTAAAACGCAGTAATAGCTTCCTGATTAGGTCAAGCGCTCTTAAAAATAAACCTGTTTTTTAACAAACAACCCCTCAGGACTGACTCTCATCTTGCCAGGTCTGCTTATGTGTTACACTACTAGCTGCAAAGGACTGGCTAAGACTCCCTATCATACATAAGAACCAGGATAAACCAGGTCTACTGAATGAATAGGTAGAAGGATAAATGGACTTTATGTTAAAATATGTAATTTGATGCTAGGCTGCACTTTAGAAAGGGTTATATAGATTAAACAAATGGAGCCATGTTCCTTAACGGCACCATTCCTTACCATAAAAAAATTATGGTGAAAACAATGTATTCACTGTTGTGATTGTTTATTTAATAGTCTGTGCAATTTCCTAAATTTGTAAAAAAAAAAAAAAGTTTGGAAGAATTCAGAAAAAAATTCTTATCTAGAGTGTCATAGTCATTACCCTATCAGATCGATCATTGTAGATGCCTCCCATACTAATACTATCCTTCTAACATTTATCACTGCTTCAGATGAGACCATGTCACTAAGAATCAATGTATGGACAGAGAAGGTTTGGTTCACATATTAGGTGTTCTCTCCAATGTGCCAGCTATAACTGTCAGTGAATGGGCTTTACATAACCTGATCATGTAATTTATATCCTTTGATACACTCATTCATTAATCAGATTAACAAAGACCTCCATTTCAAGCATTTATGGGTATATTTATGTTGGGTCTGAGTATTTCCATCTCAGTCCAATTTAGCATTCTGTATTTCTCTTTAATACTTATTTACACTTTACATTATGATTGTTTTTCGATGTTATCCTTTCATTATTTTATTTACATGGGAAATGTGAAAGCAGTGCACAAAATGAGTTAAAAAATATTATTGCAGTATACCAGCTGTAACTATAACCTACAGTTTTTACACTTCAAATAAAATACACTGTATTAAGCTGAAGCCAAAAGTAATAACAGTGGGCAGCAGGTGTAATAAGTAATACTATCCTGTCGCCTCGTCTAACATTGATCATAAACATGGAAACAGCACAAGATAAAGAAAAACGCGGCCATCGGATGTTTTCCTTTTGATTACATATACTTTTCAGGTAGTTTATTCATTTGGCCTTTTAAAATGAATTTAGAACGTAAAAATGATTTGCAGTAATGACCTGTTCACAGATAATTACAGGCACACTTCTATGACAACTAGCTTGGTGGCAGGAATACTGAATCGATTATTTGTGTATTCACCAGCTAAATGTACACTTCTAACAACATACTAAATTTTAAAATAATTCATGGATTACTGCTTCTACAAACGTTTTATACTGTGATAAACGATACTGTCCAATAAAATGATGTTTCGACTAACTTACAGCATACATAGGTTAAGCTCAGAGTGCAGTTTAGGAAGGAATAAAGAAAAAGGGCAGATAAGGACAAGGAAAGTTTGGAAACGAAGAGTTCAAATCGAGCAGCACTCAAACATCCACACCTACTCAGACACTGAGATCATAATTCACGTTTCTTGATGGGTTTCTTCCTGATTCTTCAAATCCATAATTTAGTTGTCACCGACAAAGAAAAGAAAAACGTTGTAAAGTCAACTAGTTCAAACACAGAAATGCTTAGCGCTCGTTTTAAAACCTAGAACTCCAGCGCAGCAGCAGCAATTCCAAAACCGTCAAGCAAAACTGCATTCTTGGAAAATCGTCTTCCATTTCGTTTGGCTACAATGTATTTATATTTCCAAACAAACATTACACTGTAACACCTACATAAATGTCAATTTGCCGTATAAGTGTCACTTTAATTGACTTTCCAAATTACTGTAATTTAGATCTATATGATAGTTTCATTATTCCTACGTTTTACGTTACTTTTACCAGGGGGGTTATGTTCATTTGTGTTGTGTATTCTTCGATGTTTTACTGCCTCTTGTGTAAGTCGTTATTCATTATAGCGATCCTTCAGCGATGAGCTATTAGCGGAATAATTTCCTTTTCCGCTTCACCCTCCCTCCATTAATCCACAATTTATTAACAAGATGACACAATACCAGACAGAAATAGATAGATAGATAGATAGATAGATAGATAGATAGATAGATAGATAGATAGATAGATAGATAGATAGATAGATAGATAGATAGACGGGCAAAGCAATGCATTGTTGTTGCGATTGCCTCCCATTTCCACGAGAATTGATTTCTAATCTGTTTGCACTTTCTCCCGTCCTCTGTACAAGCTTTTGCTCCAGTATATACAACATAAGATCGTGCAGGACACGTTAACTGGCAACTCCAAACTGGCCCCAAGTGGGTGTGTACTTCAGTGTGCTACGATGCACTGGCGTCTGTCCAGGGTTGGTTCCTGCTTTGCGCCCGCAAACATAAACTTCAAATAAGTGAGTTGAGAAAATAGTCAGATAAGCTTTTTCTTAAGGACAGGGTCAGGTCGGCCTATATCTTATCATTATATGAGTTTACCAAAAATGCAAAGAGATCAGCTGTTCGTTTTATGGTTTCCTGATATAAAATGGAATGAGAATACTTGTGGAAGTGGCCCGGAACATTTTGATTTATAACCTAATGTGGTACTCAACATTGTACAGTCGTTGGTGCTTTTGTAACAGAAATCTGTATGATAGACAGATACACTGATTCACACAAATACCTGATATGAAAGGCGCTATATACGACAAACAGAGCTTCACGTTATGTAAACCTAATGGAAAAACTCAGAACTGAAACGGCAGCTAATTCCTGTTGCCGCCCTATAATAAACGTACCTCATTATCCTTTTACTTGACGCTTTAGAAATAAATGAGGGAAATGTAAGACTACAAGACTTTTCTCTCTAACACTTAGTTTAGACTTTGATGGCAAAACACTAAACAACATTTTAAGTAGACACCTAACAATAAAGTATATTTTAAGTTCTTAACCTGTGTTTGATTAAAAATACATTTTCATGATGTGATATAGCACATAAAAATATAAGTAAGTATTCAACTAAAGTCTGCTCTCATTAAGTAAACTTAACATGGGACTGCCTGGTAGTGCGCTCAATGTGGCTAATAGCGATATTCATCGCTTTGTTAGAAGTCTTCGATCGCATGGAGCCGGTAACTTTCTACAAAAAGATGTAATAATCGGATATACTTACCAATTCGGCTAAAACTCTCCGATAAAGTTCTTCTCAGCTTTTTCATTTTGCCTATTTTTTCGGTAGGCTGTGTTGATGGCATCAAGTCGCACATTTGTACTGTAACCTTCCTTTGAAATAGTTAGAAGCAAAACTGGAGAGGACACTCTCAAAAACAGATCCGGTTATGAGCAATTTTTTTTAAGAAAAATATTTTTAAAGAAATGTGATTATCCACAATAATAACTTTGAAAGCGAGAGTCTTCTTTTTTTCTACTCCTTCTCCTCTCTTTCTTTGGCTGTCAAACACAGGAAATGTATTTTGCAAACAATACACGTTCCAAAGATGCATCGATCCTCTTACTTTTCCTCACGTTTCCGAACCTGCAAGATTCATCTTTTGTTTTTTTTAATTCCTCCTAAAAAAAACAGCGTTTCTAACACAAAACCAGTCAGCGATTAAAACTTTACAACTCGTCCAACGAAAAAAAAAAAACTGCTAGAGAATGGTCTGCACATCAGCAGCTCTTGCAGCCTGCCTTCTCCGCTTTAGCCTGGATGTCATTTTTGGGATTCTCCTGGGGGGAAAAAAACACACGCGCTTCCCTGATAGTTCCCGCCCACAAACCTTGATGATTGGATGGTTAAAGTAAATGAAGTCCGCAAGAGGGCGGTGCGTCTGTCTGTCACAAAGTAAGCAGGGATTGTTCAATCTCTCATCAGTTGTCTGAAAGAGATGCGGTAACTTCCCCAAAGGGATCGTGTTAGCGAAGAGGAATGGTTTTCAGATGGTTCGTCTTTGTTTTTTAGAATTATGTACTTGCACGTAAAATACAGTTTATATTCTGATTTTGAGCATGAAAACACCATGGCTTTGCTATAGGAAGACATAGCACTGTCAGTTTCTTAATGCTGCATGCAACTATTCAATGTCACACATTTGCTTTCCTTCATTTTCTCATAGACTTGCGCTTTAGAGACGACTGAGAGGCAGACCTCGTGTAATAGTTTGCTGCCACTTGGGCGAGGCGTGTGGTCAGAAAACCGCACGCAAATAATGGGAGACTGGGAGCGACCGAATACACGAGTAACTGGAGGGAGCGGCATCGTTATGCCTTTACAAATTGAACGACTTTCTGCTCGTATCCTTTCTTCTGGATTATCGGTAGGGCACTGTGTAGATTCCTTGCCTCGGAGTCTGTTTGGATAGACGGTGTGTGGGTGTTTTTGTGCTTTGGGAGCTTCTGTGGTCTGCCCGCTGCTGTTTCTTCCGAAAGTGAGATCGGATCTCCTCTCGTCCTTGGGGATCAAAGCAGCTCGTAGTCTCTGCAAGTCGTCTGTCAGTGTTCCTTATGTTAATCGATGCCACCACATCATTTTTTCTATTTTCAATCCATGTACGAAAAGCATACTAAGTACATTCAGTACATACTCCATACAACTTGCAGCTTGTCATGGGGGAGCACGTTACAAATAGTGCTCTTTAAATATAAAGTAGTGGCTTCTCTCTAGTTGTGTCTAACAATAAGCTAAAACCAGTTATAATACAATAATACCCAAGGGGGGAAGGGGCCGTGAGGAATAGAGCAATCAATTCTTACAGTTAAGGTCACTCAAAAAAGATAACAGACAGGTGAATGAAGCCAATTACAGCGACCACACTGCATCATCCATGTAATAGTCAATGCTCTTTCTAGTTACCTCATTCTTCATATCCACTAGAGCATGTAGAAAAAAATAAAAAATATAACGCCCCGATTATTTTAATTCCCAACAATGCAGGAAGGCCCTGCAAAAACACGAATGCAAATATGCATATTTTCTCACAAAATCCAGGGCCATTGTGGGCAGAAGCCTATACTGGTAACACTGAGTACCATTCCATTGAAGCACACACACAAAAATGGACCAGTTTAGAATCACCAAATAACACAACATGTACATCATTGAAAATGTGGATGGAAAACCAAACCCATGCAGATATTGAGAGAATGTGTAAACCCATGACGAAGCATTCAAACTCAGGACGCTAGATGTGTCCCAGCTACTCTGTTCTACTCTTATTATTGGAAAGTATTATTTAGTTGAGAACTTTATATAAAGCCACTTACAATATTTGGGATAAAATTGGTTACAGTTCTTTTGTTTTTCCAGTTGGAGCACAGATCAAGTGACTATCTCATGGTCACACAGTGCCAGTAGCAGGGTTTGCACCCACAACCTCAAAATTTGAAGTACAAAGCCTTCATCACTATGCCACAAATGCCCGCCTACTTTCAGAAGATATCAAAGTTGACTTGAAGTAAAATTACTCATGAAATCAAATCTAACATCTCCATAAATCAATATAAGCTAACAAAATAAAAAAATGTGAATTTATCATCAATCCATCTATTAAATTATTCAAGGTCATAGGGCACCAGAGCCTATAATGATAGCATCATGTAAAAGACAGGTATAAATCTTGAATGGGCATCTGGCCTTTGCTGGACACACACACATCCTGATACATACCAAGGAAGTTTAGAGGTGGTCTTCAACTAAACATAAACATCTTTGTGAGACAAGAGGAAAACTGAAGTGCCTATAGTAAAACTCAAACTTCACACAGACATTGTATAGGAAGAATAAGAATCCAGTTTGTGAGGTTGTAGGACTAACCACAGGGCTACCATGGTGCATTGTTTAATTTTATGCACGCAGTAATGTGAGTAATAAATAACATCACAACAAATAACTTTAGAGCATACCAGAACACATTGATATGGCATAAAATATTAAAAATGTGCAGAAAATTAAAGTGATGCAAGGTGAACAAATACAAATACAAAAGAATGACTACCTGAGAAACAAATAATGTAGACAGAGTGGTGCACTTATGTAAATTGAATGAGCTTGCAGAGAAGTAGTCCCAGTCCATCTCAGTGCATCTACAGAATAAAATGTATTGCTCTTGAGAGCCTCTAACCAGTCCATGTCACGTCTCAGTCCTGCCACATAAATAATTCTGCAGCTCTTCAGGCATGACATTTGACAGTACTCCAGTTCTGTCCTTAGCTGTTACTTAAAATGTAGTTTCCTGACAGTCAAACAATCCCATGAGGAAGTGTAATTCTCTCTATGTCTTCAATAGTTCAGACCACTGAGCAAAGTTCAGTGCGGACATGGACACAGAATGCTTAAAAACAGAAAGCGTTCATTTCAGGAAGAAAGGTAAACATACTCTGGAAAAAATACAGTACAATGCCTTACCTTAGCAGAACATAATCACCTATAGGCATTGAGAGTCTTCTTGTATTAAGGACCTTAGATCCATAAATTGTGTTAAGGAGCAGCTGACCTACTTTCCTTTCAGCTGTCCCACCAAAAACACACCTTCCCCCTTTGGTTCTCTCAAAAATAAATCTTCAAATATGGCTAGTTATTTTTTTCTGTGCTCTGTGGCCTTGGAGCTATGCTATAAACCTACAAAGTGGAGCCCATATTGAGGGCAGATTCAAATGTCCACCAGTACTACTCTGCATTTTGGGCATACATAAGAAATCTTCAGGCCACCATTCATACTTTATACACCTTTAGTCCTATAGTCCTAAATATACAAAATCTTGCATCTTGTCTATCTTCTGTTCACTGTCTTTCCATCATGTAAACGACTTAGGTTTATCAAGAATAGGCATGTCTACCGGCCTTTGTAACCTGGTTTCCTGACTTTACAATCTTTTGATGAAGTTGGTCATCTTTTGATGAACTTGTGCAAGTACTTTGTTTTTAAGTGGGGAGATGTGATGGTCTGATAATATTTAGGTATATTTTTCATTAAATCCATGGCTTGCAACAAACTAGACTACATTTTTTACCTTCTTCTCCATTAACAACCTAAGTACTCTAATTAGATGACCATCACTTTGCTTCTAGCCACCCTCTAATTTTGTTCGCCTCAAGTAATTGTAAACCCATAAAGGCTTCAATGACTGGGCCAAGCCTCCATCTCCTGCCTGGAGAAGGCATAACCCCAACAGGCTTAATCCAACTCCACTGGCCTACCTCAGGCTTTTCAGTCCCAAAAAGGATTTAACCCCCAAAAATAAACTTAAATGTCTGATATATCAAAAGTGCCTCCCAAAGAAAGGACATCGTAAAAAACTTTGGATGAAGAGATGAATTAAACAAGGAATCCTTGTAAATAAAGAAATATTAAGCAAAAATTCCACAAAGGTTCAAAAAGAAGCAAAAAGTGCTGCCTGAAAGATAATTCTAAGCAAACAAAGTCCCAATGCACAGTCCAGTAATCCAAATCCTTAAAACAAGCAAAGAATAATCAAAAAAACAGAAATATGCAATCTTAAAAAACGATACTAACAATACATAATCCCTACCCGTCTGCTGTCTCCTTCAGTATAAATTAGTGATGGGCGATTTGTGAACGATTCAATATTTTTATTTTTGAATAATCGTTTTTCAGGGAGTCATATGAATCATTTTGTGAGCACAAATGAATCAGTTCAGTGGGATTCAACATGACTAGTGCTAAATCGCATGCATGTCCTGTGTGACATTGTCATCGTTCTCGCTGGTGGATGTTTAAGGAGCTTATGCAAAAACCGCCTGACTCATGAGTCTCAACTCATTTGATTCATGAACGAGTCAGTATCCAAGAATCAGTCTAGCGATTCTTGTTCATGTGATTTGGGAGTGAATACGAGTTGCACAATTCTCATTCACTTGTGATTCTGTAATGTAACTTCATATTTTAATCATGCATCTTAAATGTGTTATCATTCTTTGTGTATGGAAACAGGACAATGGCATATGAATTATCATGTTAAATATATAATGAATTTTACAATTAATCATATATTTATAGATAACTAATATGAATTATATTTATGTCTAATTAGTTATATATTGGTGGCGCAGTGGTAGCACTGCTGCCTCGAGTCAGGAGACCCGGGCTCACTTCCCGGGTCCTCCCTGCGTGGAGTTTGCATGTTCTCCCCGTGTCTGTGTGGGTTTCCTCCCACAGTCCAAAGACATGCAGGTTAGGTGCATTGGCGATTCTAAATCGTCCCTGGTGTGTGGTGGGCTGGCGCTCTGCCCGGGGTTTTTTTCCTGCCTTGCTCCCTGTGTTGACTAGGATTGGCTCCAGCAGATCCCCGTGACCCTGTAGTTAGGATATAGTGGGTTGGATAATGGATAGTTATATATTTATAGATATTAACTAATAATATTAATTTTATAAGTACATATCTATGACACTAATGTACAAATTATTACATTATATACTTGTGATGAGATCAGAAGGGGTTAGGAAACAGAGCAGAAGCAATCCCTAAAAGTAAATCAAATGAATCAGAAGAATTTAATCTCTTAAATAGGCAGTTCAAAAGAATCAGTTCATTAAACTGAATCAAAATGCCCATCACTGGTATAAATAACCTGAGGGAGAGGTCAGGAGTGCTGACGTCAGGGTGGTCCCGCCTTTTGAGACTCCACCTACGAACAACACAGAATAGTGAAACCTTTAAAGAGAACAGAACATTATTATAACATCACACAAAAAAAGGATTTATAATGAGCCAAAAAACATAAAACACACAATCTCAGTCCAATTGATAAGACATGGTCATGTCAAATGTGCCAGCTGAAGATACATCAAATGTTTTTTATTTAAGAATGAAAGAAAATAAGCATTTAATTCTGCATGTTTCTCAAATGCTGATACCATCTGCTTTACTACATCATCAAAAAACATTGCTGCCAGTTGAAAATGAAACTGTGAGCGAAACTAAAAAGAAAGTCAAGGACGCAAGTTCTGGGATACCCTGGGACATTTGGGTTGAATTGTTGTTTCCAGATGGTTAAAGAGTTTGCCATCAGTACGGGATGCCTCAGTACACTGGACACAGCTTCTGTGCATTTGCACCATCGAAAATTCTCTTCTTGCCCTCATAAATGTTTCCAATAACAGTGAGCACCTGCTCACTCGGCACTGATGAGGATGGATAAGCCTAATATCACCTTGCCTGAACAGAGAGCATCAGAAAGGCAAATAGTGGAGTGGTAGGCTGGACGAGGTGTGGGAAACTAAAGTAACAAGTGCTTTTAATGTGTTTAAGTAATCAGGAGCGATATTGTATGAGTTTCACATATACATACAGGCATGTGAAGTGTTATGGGTTCCAATTTCTCTTTGAACATTTCCCATTCCATGCAGCGAAAATCGCATTTTTGTGACAGGTGATGAGTGCACAAGTTAGTAGCGCTCCATACATCATTAAACACACTGGACACAAAAATGCAATCCTTATTACGAAATCTTTCTATTACATATACTTACAAAGTTACAACTATTTTAAATTGCACATGGACTTTATGGACACCCTGTATTATTAATAATAATGAAGCGTTCAAATGCATGTTAAATACAAACATTCATGTAGCCTATATTCAAATATATTTGAAGATTTACTTTTTTTTAATATGAGTATTCAAACCACATTTTTGTATAATTTGACAGCCTTGAAAAATCCTATTATTAATAGGGTTTTTATTATTGGTAGAGCAATCATTTCTAATGCTTCATAGAGTCTAAGCACTAAAAAACTTCAGCATCTCCAATTCCGCAAACTCCTGAGTAAAGCTGTCTACTGAGCTTGTTCAGAATTACAGGCTGTGGGCTGCGCAGCCACCAAGTAGTTTATACCTGGACCAACTGCCTTTCAGAAGTTGCTAATGATAACGTGCATCTACCATAACATATTGTAAATACGTCATGCAAACAGAATAACAGTAAAGATCAGGTGCTGTACTTATCACAGTTTTTTTTTTCAATTCTGACGAAAACAACAAAGACAGATGCACATGTTTATGCAGCCCACTCAGTTCTTTTGCAAAACCTGTTTAGGATTTGCCAGCACAAAGTACAAATAAGGTTTACTTACTGTATGAAATCAGGAATTTTCTCAACTGCACTTACTTTCACTTTGAGGATCACACCGCGATCCAATGCATTTTGATGACCTCCCTTACTGAAAATTTCTGACACTTCATCGACCCTGATCGGCATCACTTCTGCCAGTTAGGTTACTGATCCCCATTATTGGACGATCAGATCTGGAACCTGATTAATCAGTCAGGCTATAGCACAGATGTAGTTATTTAATGACAAATGCGCACTAAAATCATATGATATTTTTTTCCCTTAACATCACCTACATGTTGCCTACTACATTCTGTGTGTTTTTTTTCCATAACCTACAGAGTCAATATTCCTGTGTAAAATTTCTAAATTATATTACTGTAATTTTGGACAACAACATAATCAATCTTCAAATGGCATATCAGAAACCAAGGTACAGTAAATATATGTGATTATAATTCTAAAAGATAATATTAGGTGCACAGCTCTTTGCTTTCTCCCATTTATGTATGACTTGCAATATATCTTTACTATGCATATATATCTTTATGATAATGAAACTGCTTAAAAATTATATTGTTACCCCTTCCCCTGTCTAACAGGTGAGTGTGTGTGAGAGAGAGAGAAATAGAGAGAGACAGAGCAAAAATGGAGCAGTATTAATATGTGGAAATTGTACACAAATTCTGATATAACTGTGAAGTAATCAATGGTTTCTTATTTATATCTATATATATAATTCACTAAGTCCATGGCAAGCAAGACGCATGCAAGACAGAGCCCCGCCCACCAACAATTCACTAAGCAGCCGACCATGGCACGCAAGACAGAGACCATGGGATACGCACGACAGAGCCACGCCCACCAACTCACAGAGCCCTGCCCACCAACTCTAAGACCATGGGATACGCACGACAGAGCCCCGCCCGCCAACTCTAACCCTCCACCCGCGTCATGGGATACGCATGACAGAGCCTCGCCCGTCAACTCTAACACTCCTCCCACGTCCATTACCTTCACATTGTTTTCCTTTTATTTCTAATCCCGTTCAACAACTATATGGCGACATCGACTTCTCAACTGTGACTCCGGAACAACTCAGTACGCGAGCTATATTAAACGTCACCAACGAAGACTCACTACACCTTGATGAACAAGTACTGAAACTTATCCCTACCGACGAAGTAACTTTCACCAGCGTTGCTTCCATCATCACAGACAATCCCGCAGATCAAGTTTCATTCCCCAAAGAATTTCTTAACAGTCTTACTCCCACTGGCTTGCCTCCGCATAAACTCAAAATTAAAATTGGTTCAGTCGTCATGTTTCTCAGAAACCTCATGCCAGCAAGAAGTCTCTGTGATGGCACTAGACGGACTGTTACCAGCATTCACCGCAATGTACTGGAGTGTAAAACTATCACAGCTCCTACTTCACAAACTGTCCTTATTCCCCAGATATCCCTGACCCCATCAGATTCAAATTTGCCTTTTACTTTTACACGCAGACAATTTCCTGTTAGATTGGCCTTTGCAATGACAATTAATAAGGCACAGGGACAAACTTTCAAAACGATATGCCTGTATCTGCCAAAACCAGTGTTCAGTCACGGACAATTGTATGTTGCTCTCTCCAGAGTTCCATCCTTTCATTCACTTACAGTCGTATCCTCAAACCCACCCCATTTGGACAACTGTGTCGTTCAGGATGTGTTCACCCATCAATAAATAATTATGCGCCGTATGCTACGTCGCGGGTTGGCTAGTAGGCTTATATTTTCTTTTTTCAGAAAAACAGGTTGGATCCGATCATGCTACCTTACAGTTCAGACCTATGCCGATTATGAGAAATGGATGTAATATTCATTGATTGGCCACTTACTGTTGTAAATTCCTGAGAGTCCTTTAAGATTGCCATTGTCCTCCTGGTAGTCTACATGATGTACGTTCTCCTTGTCTGGTCACCTGTTATGGACGGATCTTTGCAATTGGCTGGTACTGCTGTATTATCTGCATTTAATGATGATCTTCAAAATGTGCCTTGATATGTGTAATGCCTTCAGAATCCCCTTATAATCTTCTCCTGATCTATACCTCTCAGCAATAAGGTCACATATATCCTGTTAGATTAAGTCTAAGGTTATCACTGCATAATACAACCAAAAAACCTTCAGGGAAATCCAACAGGGCTAATTGTAATCACTTCTATTGATGTCAGGTGGAGCAAAATACCTCTGTGAATGATTTGGAATGTAAATGGTTAAATCTGAACACAGTTACAACTCCCGTTATATAGGGTGTGCACACATATACAACCTGTTTTTTAATCATTGTTCTTAAAAATTGTCAATTTCATTCTCTGGTTCAGTACTGGTTTTATTAACAGTGAAAAATGTTTCACATGATTTGTCTATGATTTCTGGTCTTTACAAACCCTGAAACTTCAATAGAGCCTTTAATACTTTTGGCATCCACTGTGTATATTATTACAAATCACTCAGGTTCTTCACTTAGAACTAACAGGCAGCACAAGAAAAACCTCACGATCTGGAATACTTCAAAGCCTGTTCGGTTCTTTACAGGAAGCAATTTTAAGTTTTCTGTCTGGCACAAATCCACGAGAGGGAAACAGCTGTGGCAAGTGTCCAGCACAGCCATACTCACAAAGAACAACTGGCACCACTGCACACCCCAAGAAGAGACTTGAAAGTCCTCTCCTTCTGGTTTCTCCTCTTTGGAGTTTAGTTCACTAATCTTCATTTTGATTGAAGGACCATCACCTCAAGACCAGGTCATTGACTGATTTATTAACACTTCAGTATATAAAAAGACTGATTTAAGTGTTAGCTAATTGTTGGTAAATTGAGATCAGCATGTTTAATTTAAAATCTTGTCTCTCTGTTTGTTAAGCACCCTCTCATAGTCACCATATGTGAATGTCTGGTAAGAGTATTTGTGTTTTCTATTAAACAAAATAGAGTTACTGTATATCTTTTAGTACATTTTTATTTATCAATGTGTCAGAGGTTGGCAGTATATTCCACATAGTCTGGACATGGTCACACATGCGCGCCTGAGAATCAACATCCAGGCTCAGACAAGATATGCAATACCCCTTTGTGGCAGGAGTGGGCACCATCTCGAACAATACCATCTCTTTTCTCCTCTGTATCTCTGAAAAGTGAGGGCACCTAAGCCACACCTACCATCAGCCAATCCATGCCTCTTGCGGTGGGAAAGATATAAAATCAAAGTGTCCCAGAAGTGTGAGGAACGCAGTCTCACATGAATGAGTTCACCAACCCAGACCTGCTTGAGAGAGCCAATTTATTCAAGAAGGCTAGGAAGACAACTGTTGTGCCTTCTTCTGTTGCACCACTGAGCTCTCATTTTTGTTAATTTTTTGGACAAGGCAATACACGGGGCAGCCAGGTTTGTGCCACAACTTTCCCTTAGTTCTACTCTCCATTATGTGCACCTCACAACATTTAAGTAAAAATTTCTCAGTACTCTGCATACACCATAATATTGCTACTGCTGCTAGTACTACTATACATTGCATGGTGTTTTTGAGTTTGGCATCACGTGTGTGTTTTCATTGCACATTATTTTGTGTACTAATTCTTTTGTATTTGTGAGTGTATAGCAGAGTTGTCAGACTCAGATCCAGGAGTGCCGCAGTAGCTGCAGGTTTTCATTCCAACCACCTTCTTAATTAGTAACCATTTGCTGCTGCTAATTTACAATAATTCTTTAGTCTTAATTATGTTTGACTTGCTTAACTGTTTTCTGCCCTAATCGGCAGCCAAACAGTAAGGAGACGCAAAACAAGTCAACAGATGACCAGAAAACTCAGGAGTCGCAACAATTTTTCATTCTGAGAACAACAACAGTTTATTTCTTATATAACCCAAAATCACACAAGGGATGCCTCAATGGACTTTTACAGGCCACTTTTTGACAACCTCCTCGCCTAGATTACATAAAAAAGACGCATAACATTTCCAGGTAGGTTGGGTGTATAATGGATGTCAAAAAATGGGCTACATACAATACCCAAAAAGAACACAAGTAATCCTCTTCACAGAGCTAGATGGCCATCTCAGAAATACAATAGTACAAACTACTTTGCTCTTGCACAGAGCTCCTCACCAAGTGCAGGAGAAAAGCACCATGACAACTCTCTAGGCAAACTGCAAGAATGGATTATACCACTCACTAAATACAGAACTATCATAGACAAGAATACAGATATATTCCAATACATCAAAAACAAGGTAGAAACTGATTAACATAAATGAAAAACAACAATATCTGGCCATCAGCTAATTGTTGAACCACTGTCAGATTGTAGAAAAGGAGTAAAACAAGACAGACACAGAGCCCTGGAGACCTCAGCCAACAAGTCACCTTTCCCCATTCTACAGGTGAGTCAGTGCAGGCCGACCAATCTGATGAAAGGACCCTTTTACCTAATGATTCCAGTCCTTCTTTAGCTGTGATGACTTTTCCATGACTGACAAAATGCTTAGCAGTTGAGGATACTGAGAAGAGAAACATAATAGGGGAGGTTAGCAACAGTTTATAAATCTCATATTACTTATATACTAATGACTAACAACAGGGATGCAGCATGTAGAACTAATCAGCAGCTCTAGTCAGGGTATGCTAAACTGAAGTAGTGAGTCTTCAGTTTGGATTTAAAAACAAGAGACTGAATGAGCACCTCTTATAGTAGCAGGCAGACCATTCTACAGCTTTGGGGACTTATAACTCAAATCTCAACCTCCCACTGTTACTTTATTAATCCTTGGAATCATAAGGCAGGCTGGCATCTTGAGATCATAATGTGTGCTCTGGTTTTTAAGTAATGAAAAGTTCAGATAAGTAAAAAGGGCCTTAGCCTTTCGAGGCTTCATATGTTAAAAGGAGGATTTTGAAATCTGCTCTAAACATAACCGGAAGCCATTGTAAGGACTTAGGAACTGGAGTTATGTGTTCATACTTTCTTGTTCTTGTATTAATTCTTGCAGCGACATTTTGAATGAACTGAAAGCTCTATAAAAAACTATTTGAGCAGCTAGTGACCAATTTCCCACTTAGCTGTTAATGAAATCCATTATTTAATTCAACAGATTGTTTGGGTTCTCATTCTGCCAAACCAGTCATTTCCAAAACTGAATTTATTTTTTCATTTTTTATTTTTTTTTGAGTTATCCAACCAAGTGTTTTGGGGACCAGAACACATCAGTATTTATCTGACATTCCTTTATTTTGAGACAGATATTGCATGAAAGACACAGGTGCAAATGGGTTCTAAGTTAGCCTGGACATCAGTTGGCAAAGTTTAAAACAGAAATAAAAATTGATGTGTTCTAATATGGTTGATACTCGAGCATTTATTCAATAAGATCATTAATAAATGATCAAGAAAGTTTTTTATTTAAATTTTAAATAGTTTTGTCAAGGGTGGCACAGTGGCGTAGTGGGTAGCGCTGCTGCCTCGCAGATAGGAGACCCAGGTTCACTTCCCGGGTTCTCCCTGCATGGAGTTTGCATGTTCTCCCCATGTCTGTGTGGGTTTCCTCCAGGTGCTCCGGTTTCCTCCCACAGTCCAAAGACATGCAGGTTAGGTGCATTGGTGATTCTAAATTGTCCCTAGTGTGTGTGTATGTGTGCATGCCCTGCGGTGGGTGGGGCCCTGCCCAGGGATTGTTTACTGCCTTGTGCCCTGTGTTGGCTGGGATTGGCTCCAGCAGACCCCTGTGACCCTGTAGTTAGGATATAGCGGGTTGGATATTGAATGGATAGTTTTGTCAAATTTGTATAAAGATGCGTCACCTTGTTAATTACAAGAATGATTTTATCACTTTTCACTTTTTGTTTGTATTTTCATTCTTGTTTGATATGCCCTACAGACCCTTTTATTTTACTTTGGGGCAGATCACAAAAAGTACTTAGATAGCAAACCATATAACCTTCAAGAGCTACAATAAAGTTCTCTTTATAGTGATTAACCAATCTGGAACACTCAGGGACCTATATAAGGATGCTGTTTGTCGATTATAACTCACCATTTAATGCAATCATCCCTAGCATACTTATCGATAAGCTGCAGAACTTGAACTTTTCCCCCTCCTTCTGCGCTTGGATAAAGGATTTCCACACTGGCTGCCCACAAACTGTTAGAATTGGCCCCCACAGCTTCTCCACCCTAGAATTGGCTGCCACAGCTCCTCCACCTTCACACTTAGTGCTGGCTCCCCTCAAGCCTATATACTGAGCCCACTTCTCTATGCCCTGTACACTTATGACTGTACGTCTAATTACTCCAGAAACATTATCATCAAGTTCACTGATGACTTCACAGTGGTAGGACTCATAACCGGTAACAATGAGTCAGCATACATGGATGAGGTGCAGAAGCTGTCAGTGTGGTGCTCCAGGAACAATCTCTCAACACTCGCAAAACTAAAGAGTTGGTCATTGACTTCAGGAGACACAGAGCAGAGCCAGCCCATCTATACATCAATGGGGACCTGATGGAGAGGGTCACCTCCTTTAAGTTCCTGGGAACTTGCATTTCTGAGAACCATGGACAGCAAACACTCTGGAGGTGGTCAAAAAGTCCCAGCAGCAACTGCGTTTCCTGAGACTGGAAATAAAGGGGAAGCTGCAGTTGACCTTCTACTGCTCAACCATCAAGAATGTTCTAGCATACTATATTTCAACATGGTATCCTGGTTGTACAATAGAAGACAGGAAAGCCCCACAGAGGGTAATATCCATGGCAGAGAAAATCATTGGCTGCTCTCTGCCATCCATGGAAGATACCTCCAGTGCCCAATGACTCTGCAGAGTCAGGAAAATCATTGAAGACCCCTCCCATCCTGGCCACTCACTGTTCACGCTACTGCCCTCCACCAGACAGTACAAGAGCATTAAAAGTAGAACAAAAAGATTTGCAAATAGTTTTTATCCTTGGGCAATCATAATTTTAAATTCTAACAATTAAAATTCTAAGAACTATGCCCTCCCAGTTGTGCTCTTTGAGAAATATAAATTCTATGTTTATTTGATTAGTTATGCACATGTATATGCATGCATTTTTGTTCAGATCTTCTCAAAACTAAGTAATGCAAAATTTATTTTAATAACTTTTTTTTGGACCATCCAGGTTTCATTCTACAGCATAGAGGCTGTTTTCAGGTTAACCTTAACTCCATTAACACAGCTAATCCAAATCGTAACTAGAAATGACGAGAATATTTATAAGATTCAATCCAAAAGTTATACTGAATGCCAAAAATAGGAGTGGGTAATCCTGTGGCTAAAGATCTGCAGTGCTGGCAGTTTTCTTTCACATCCAGTCTTCTAGCCACAGGATTGTCACTGCACTGTTGTGTTAAGCAGACTTCATTTCCTGTACTGATTGACATTTGTACATTATATTTAAAACAGACCCTGAATGTAAAATGCAGCAAAGGTGTGTACTGTTACACTGAATTTAAAATTTGGGCAGGAGATAGCGGCAAGAATGATCAAGCTTTACACACTCGATATGTAATGTTATATGTTTGGAAATTAAGGGTAAGATAATAACTTAAGACCTGTGCTCTAATTTACAAACCTTGTAGACTTAGCACTTTTATTAGAAAATAATTTATAACAGAAGCAATAATTCAAAAGCAGAATCAGATTGCTACAACTGGCCAACGTGAATATTAGTACATATTCCAATGAAACAAAGTTAGTTTAACTCAACCACTCTTTTAATCTACCTGGAGATTTAAAAATTTGTATTTTGGAGGCCTTCTTTAATCTGAGTACATTTTTGTGTTCATTTATGCAGTGTGTAACAAAGTGAGATTATTTCTTAGAGGTAATCTTAATGAACTTTGCTATTATTATTATGCCTGTTGTGGCAGACAGCCAGCTGCTCAACCTGGCCAGGACGCACAAACAGGAGAAAGATGAGGGAAAGCAGCTACGGAGGGACACTGCCTCCCCTAAGACGCCAGATGGCAATGTCCCTGCAGCATAGCGGTACCCCAGATTCCCGCACAGCACCATGGGATTTGGAGTTTGGCTTCTCAGCCCTGCTGGATGCCATGGGTGCCGCCAGGAGATGCTGCAGGGGAGCTTGGAGACTCATATCTTTTCCATAGCCCGGAAGTACTATCGAGTCACAGGGACAGAAGTTCCAAAGTAGTTCCAGCCTGACAGAAAACTCAACTTCTCCAGCTGACCCGGAAGTGCGGGAATGTCACATGGATAGAAGAACCAAAGCATTTCTGGGTCAGACACTATATAAAAGACTGTTGGTGACCCAGCAAGCAAGCCTAAGTTGGGAGGTAGAGGACAGAGCTTGCCTGGAGGTGTGGAGGAGAGATTTGTGGTGATCCATTATATTATTATTATTATTATTGGTTTTGCCTGTTTATGGTGGCGGAGGTGCTTCTGGGCACTGTAACAAGAAGAAAAAGAATTAAATACCTTCTTGGTCATTTTACCCTGTGTTCAGTGTGTCTGTCTGTTGGGTTGAAAGGGGCAACAGCGACCTGTAGCGTCTTACACTGTATATAAATAAAATCATAGTACCTTTTGTCTTTTGAAATTTTCGGCTTTGTTTGGTTTTATATGTTTGTTTTACATATTAAGGACCTCATAGGTTACCATCGATAAAACTTAAAATACAGGCAATGTGGCATTTCACAAATGTAATTTGGACACAAGATTGTTATCCAGGGGTTGGGTTGTAGGAATAAAAACTGCACATTATTCCAAAACAGCTGAGACTGTATTAAAAAAAAAATTGCACATATGATAAAACTGAAGCAGCTTAAAATCCAGGCTACATGGCACTTCAGAATTTTCATCAGGAGGGATGGCTGTAATGGAAGGGAAAGGTGATTGTAATGGGGTGGAGTGGGACTTAAAAATGGATCACTCCAAAGAGATCATAAAATTTTGCTTGCATATGTTCATACACTTTAAGATCTAGACTTTAAGGCTTTCAAAATATCTATCAAGAAACAGGGTTGAAAAGGAGGGTGAAGGTGGTGAAAAACCAAAACCATGTCATAATGGCAAAAAAGTTCAGCTGATGGTAGTGAATTTGGCATATTATTTAGATTTCAATGATAATTCAGGGAATTATCGCGCTTCGCCTTTCGCGGCTTCACTCCATCGCAGATTTTATATGTAAGCATATTTAAATATATATCGCGGATTTTTTGCTGGTTCGCGGATTTCTGCGGACAATGGGTCTTTTAATTTCTGGTACATGCTTCCTCAGTTGGTTTGCCCAGTTGATTTCATACAAGGGACGCTATTGGCAGATGACTGAGAAGCTACCCGGCTTACTTTTCTGTCTCTCTTGCGCTGACTTTCTCTGATCCTGACGTAGGGGATTGAGCAGGGGGGCTGTTCGCACACCTAGACGATAAGGACGCTCGTCTAAAAATGCTGAAAGATTATCTTCACGTTGCTATCTTTTGTGTAGCTGCTTCCTTAAATGACATGCTGCACTGTGCTTCGCATACTTAAAAGCTCGAAGGGCACGTATTGATTTTTGATTGAAAAACAAACTCTGTCTCTCTCTCTCTCTCTCTTCCTGCTCCTGACGGAGGGGGTGTGAGCTGCCGCCTTCAACAGCTTTGTGCCGCGGTGCTTCGCATACTTAAAAGCCAAACAGCCCTATTGATTTGTTTGCTTTTCTCTCTCTCTTTCTGACAGACTTTGCTCCTGACGTGCACTCCTTTGAAGAGGAAAATATGTTTGCATTCTTTTAATTGTGAGACGGAACTGTCATCTCTGTCTTGTCATGGAGCACAGTTTAAACTTTTGAAAAAGAGACAAATGTTTGTTTGCAGTGTTTGAATAATGTTCCTGTCTCTCTACAACCTCCTGTGTTTCTGCGCAAATCTGTGACCCAAGCATGACAATATAAAAATAACCATATAAACATATAGTTTCTACTTCGCGGATTTTCTTATTTCGCGGGTGGCTCTGGAACGCAACCCCCGCGTTGGAGGAGGGATTACTGTATTCAGGATTCAGGACCTGGTATGTTTCTAACGATGTATTCAAGAATACAGTTTAATGCTGAATACTTTTAAAAAACATCTCCTAGGAAAAAATCTTATATTGTCGGCCCTCTATATTCATGGATTCAATCAACCGCAGATCAAAAATAGTTAAAAATAGTTTCAAAAAGCAAAACTTGTATTTGCCGTGCACCAAGCACTACGCTGAACCCACACGAATGAAGTGATGTGTTGGCATATCCAATTTCTTGTTTACGCATTTTTAACTTTGCACCTTGTTCGTTCACTACTTGTGTTGTGTATGTAGCTGGTTAATTTAATGTTCAAGTATTGGGAGATGTGGTTATAAATGCTTTCTGTTAAGAAGCCTAGTGCTTGCTCTGTCCATCTCTCGTGCTGGAAGCAGCAGCACTGTAGATGCAAAATGGTTTGTGATGGGTCTCTGATTCTGGCTGTTTCTGTTCACTTTTTAGGTGAACTAAACTCTTTCATAAATTTTGTTCCCTTTGCCCAGGTTTCTTAAAGTGTTTGGTGTTGCTTTATATTTGTTAATTAATTATTTGACGTTTTAACTAGCAGCACTATAGATGCAGAGGAGACTTAAAAATTTTTTGCAACCCACTGCTGATTCTGGCTATTCTGTTTGCTTTTTAGCCTCTTGAGCCTAATTGCAGCTCGCTGTTGATTTTATTTAACCAGAGAAGACATACTTACATAAACGCAGAACACGCCATCTGGAGTTTACACACGTGTGCTCTTATTACCTCTTATTACGGCAAACACTAGAATTTGAGAGACCCGTGTAAAATGAAGGGTACATGTGTACCCTTCATTTCTGTGATAAAAAAGCTTCAAAAAAACAAAACGATTGCATAAAAATGTGAGGCAACTAAAGTTCACAGCAAAATCTTCCACATGCAAGCACCACACCTCAAATCAACTCCAGGCCTTTTATCTGCTTAATTGATCATGACATAACGACGGACTTGCCCACACCTGCCCATGAAATAGCCTTTGAGTCAATTGTCCAATTACTTTTGAACCCTTGAAATGAAGGGATTGTGTTAATAAAATGCTTTAGTTGCCTCACATTTTTATGCAATCATTTTGTTCACCCCACTGAATTAAAGCTGAAAGTCTGCACTTCAACTGCATCTGAGTTGTTTCATTTAAAATTCATTGTGGTAATGTACAGAACCAAAATTAGAAAAAAGTTTTCTCTGTCCAAATATTTATGGACCTAACTGTACGTGAATTAGGCTGCCAAAATTGAAAGGTTGGTTCCACAGAACAGATCTTAACAGACTTCAGGCCAACAATAGAACAATCATAACAGACAAAGATGGCGGTTTTAAAGCCAGGCAGTGGAAATTATGTCATTGGGGCAGGAACCGGAAGTGACATCATCAGGCCTGGAACCAAAAGTGACATCCTTGAGTCCAGGCAAAATTTCTAATGATTGGTCTGCTGATGAAAAAGAGGGAGGATTAGTGCATCCTGCCACCCCCTGGTCTGGCATGGAATTATCATTTTGTGAGCCCTTCAGCTGCCTCCCATGCACATGCGTGTGACAATGCAAATACTAATATTTTACTGAATTAGTTTGTTGGCAGGTTAGTTACACGTTAGTTACGTTTAAGTATGCCATGTGAAAGATGCATAACCTGATTTTGATTTTTTTTAATGATAATTTTGTTTTTAAGTTTGTTTCTTAAAAGAACAACTCAAATGGCTAAAACACACTCTTAGCTATAGTTTTTTGTTTCAGATATTCAACTTTTATTAATAAAAGATTCCTAAGAAGGTTGGTTTTCCTTGTTTTGATGAACAGTAGAAACAGAACTTCTGTTTTACGTGGTACTGAAATGAAACTGAAGTGCATTTTCAGGTTACAATTTAATTGAAATAAATTTAACTTGTTATACCATTTTTATGAACAAGGCTACATATCAATTACTAAAATATTCAGAATAATTTACACATTTTGAGTATTCAATCAGAATACAAATCCGAATACATTAACGACTGTATATTCAGTAGTCTGCTCAATACCGCCTGTATACCTAACATGATGGTTATATGTATATACAATTACACCTGCAGCCCACCCCAAAATAAACTTAAATAATGGGCCATGTTAATTCAGTTTAAAGTAAAAAAATTGAACAAATACAAAAAAGAACAAAGCTGTAAAAACAATGCCGTGATTATTAAAGGTGATTACTGAGTGACATTGATATCAGACTGGAAACTACAGAATACATAAGACAGGAAGATGGTGCAATCCCAGTAGAAACAGTTCTGTCCCACCTATTAACTTTATGTGGAAAACAAGTCAACTTGCACAATAATGCTTCCTTCATATTTCCATCCACCATCATTACCTGTTTGCTTTTAGGAGTCACTGTTTTGCCTAAGAACATAGTTTTTCCAATGGTCACCAAGTTGTTTGTAATCCATTTACTTGTTGAAATTGTTTGTTCTTGATTGGCAGAGATTCTTGCCTGTGCTTTTCTTTCTCCTTGTTATGCCCTAAGGTTTCATCCAATCCAGTATAGTAAGAGAAAGAATTCTGTCTGTAATTTAATATTTGGACAATCCTTGAAAACATGAAGTGCTGCCGACCAAGGGCAAAGCTGTCAACCACCATTCAGAGAAATTTGGAAACAGTTAAAATATGCTTATACATATATGTTAACGCTGCAAAAACAATAAATGGTCAATACTAATAATGCATGAGAGTACTATAGTGGAAGTATGAGGTGCAATGAGCAATTTTGAGTATGAATCTGTCACTAATGCATTTGCAACTGCTCTGGAATGTTTTGCAGCTGAAAGACAGTCATAACTGTGCTGCATGTCTTGAGCCCTGCCGACTACATGCCATAATGTATTGAGACAATTGTGGGTGCAAATGGGGAGAATAAACTGAATATCAAATACAGTAAGTCTACCCAATAAACCCATAGATTGTAATTAGACTTCTTAAAACCTATGCCTGGAAATGAATGTGGAAGTAGAATGCATCTTATGAATGTATTTGCTTATCAGGACAACCAAATAAGTGTGTTGTCCATTGTTATCGTATTACTAACATCTTTCCATTCAAGAACCTTCCAGGTTTTTTTTTGTGCTCTGAAAACCAACAATGTTGTCATTTCAGTTAGCTCTTTATATCCCAGAGAACAGGCCTTACCATTTAAGAGGTTTGACTTGAATAAAAAAAATGCATCCATTTCTGAAAGACTTTTGAAAGATTTTCTTTTCCATTAAGCCAACTTTGAATGATAACCTTGCTTATGTGTTCACAAGGTGAATTTCAAGTTAAGCTCTTGTATTGCAGGTTTCAGACAAGTAGAATCCTGACCCAGAAATCAATGCTCCTTTTTACAGACAAAAGTCAGACACGTTTGCTGTTAGTCTAACCTGAAGCAAGAAAAAGCAATCTTAGAATTATCATTAAGTATTGATTTCTATAAATACAATGACCAAAAGCAAAAATTCCTGCTACAGTGAGATGAGATTTATATTGTGCCAAATATTTTTAAAAATCTGTAAAATGTATAATATTACTTTTCACATTTTTAATATATAGTGGGTTATTATGAAAATTTGTAATACTTAAAATCTACACTTTGTCTTCCCTTACCCTGTCATATAGCCAATGACCACTTTTTATTATCTGGTGAAATCAACAACAACAACAATATTTATTTCTATAGCACATTCTCATACAAAGGATGTCAAAGTGTTTTACAGGGTGTCAAAAATATTTACAAGCAAAGAAAAAACTATTTAAATTAGTTGTGAATACTAAATATTATATAAAAGATAAATAATGCACATACATAAGATAGCTTTAAAACTGCTCAAAAAAAATTAAAGGAACACTTTGAAAACACATCAGATCTCAAAGGGAAAAAAATCCTATTCAATATCTATACTGATATAGACAGGGTAATGTGTTAGGAATGAAAAGATGCCACATTATTTGATGGAAATGAAAATTATCAACCTACAGAGGGCTGAATTCAAAGACACCTCAAAAATCAAAGTAAAAAAATGATGCGGCAGGCTTGTCCATTATGCCAAAATTTCAAAATTTGCAGCAACTCAGAATCGTACTCAGTAGTTTGTATGGCCCCCATATGCTTGTATGGATGCCTGACAACGTCGGTTGGGTGGGGGTTGGGCGGTGGGGGTAGCATGCTCCTAATGAGATGACAGATGGTTGCCTGGGAGATCTCCTTCCAGATCTGGACCAGGGCATCACTGAGATCCTGTACAGTCTGTGGTACAACCTGGCGATGTCGGATGGACTGAAACATAATGTCCCAGAGGTGTTCTATTGGATTTAGGTCAGGCGAGTGTGGGGGCCAGTCAATGGTATCAATTCTTTCAACCTCCAGGAACTGCCTGCATACTCTCGCCACATGAGGCTGGGCATTGTCGTGCAACAGGAGGAACCCAGGACCCACTGCACCAGCATAGAGTCTGACAATGGGTCCAAGGATTTCATCCCAATACCTAATGGCAGTCAGGGTGTCGTTGTTTAGTCTGTAGAGGTCTGTGCGTCCCTCCATGGATATGCCTCCCCAGACCATCACTCACCCACCATCAAACCGGTCATGCTGAATGATGTTACAGGCAGCATAACGTTTTCCATGGCTTCTCCAGACCCTTTCATGTCTGTCACATGTGCACAGGGTGAATCTGCTCTCATCTGTGAAAAGCACAGGGCACCAGTGATGGACCTGCCAATTCTGGTATTCTATGACAAACGCCAATCGAGCTCCACAGTGCCGGGCAGTGAGCACAGGGCCCACTAAAGGATGTCGGGCCATCAGGCCACCCTCACGAAGTCTGTTTCTGATTGTTTGGTCAGAGACATTCACACCAGTGGCCTGCTGGAGGTCATTTTGTAGGGCTCTGGCAGTGCTCATCCTGTTCCTCCTTGCCCAAAGGAGCACATACCAGTCCTGCTGATGGGTTAAGGACCTTCTACGTCCAGCTCTCCTAGAGTAACTGCCTGTCTCCTGGAATCTCCTCCATGTCCTTGAGACTGTGCTGGGAGACACAGCAAACCTTGTGGTAAAGGTACGTATTGATGTTCCTGCCATCCTGGAAAAGTTGGACTACCTGTGCCACCTCTGTAGGGTCCAGGTATTGCCTCATGCTACCAGCAGTGACACTGACCATAGCCAAATGCAAAATGAGTGAAAAAACAGTCTGAAATGATGAGGAAGGAAAAATGTCAATTGCCTCAACCTGTTAAACCATTCCTGTTTTGGGGGTCGTCTCATTGTTGCCCCTCTAGTGCACCTCTTGTTAATTTCATTAACACCAAAGCAGCTGAAACTGATTAACAACCACCCCTGCTACTTAACTGACCAGATCAATAGCCCAGAAGTTTCATTGGCGTGATGCTATACTCTGATTAAAAAGTGTTCCTTTAATGTTTTTGAGCAGTATATAATTAAGAGACATATAGTCCTTAACCTTTGAACCCGGCAGGCTGGTTTTTGGGTAGGCAGCATTGCAGTATATACCCCAAAGGCCAGTGTTACAACCCACCTGTCTAACCCCACTGTCCCAAATAATAGGCTACACATATCTGTTATGCTGTGCTACTGTTATACTACTGCACTCTAAATCTTGCTGTACATCTCTCTGTCATTATAACCTGGCTGGCCACAATACCGGCCTTCACTATATGAGATCATGTACATAATATACCACTGTTTAACTACATGGTTACATTACTTTAGCAAATTATGCTGCTGGTTTTTTTTTTTAGCTGTAGGTCAGTTTAATTTTTTTCTTTTAGGTTTCAAGAAAAAAATGGAAAGGATTTCAGTTGTATTGTATCAACTCAGAGCAATATGTGCTTAGCGTGCACTGAGAAGTATAAGCAGGCAAAGAAAGCTTTTGCCTTTCTACTCCGCGGGAGGTTTCTTCCCTCCATAAGCTCATCTTAGGATATCTGCGTTACGGTGTGACAGGTCCACCTCCCCAATGAAACTCTCCACCTGCCACTGTCCCTGGAGTGGGTTGCACCTGATGGACTTCAGCTGCTTGATGTCAGAAGCAAGAGCCCCGTGGGGAAGGGGAGACACAGGGAGATCCACCAGAAGACACAGAAAATCGTGTTAAGTGATCTTGTGTATTGCTTCTGGCACAAAAAACTGCATATTACTCAAAGGTACAGTTTGAGTCTTAGGTCCTTACAAGGAATGGTAGAAAATGAAATGATAAAAACTGCAAGACTGCATGTGATATAACTTGTTCTACAGTATCAATCTTTTGTTATAACATTATGGCTTACCATCATATAAAATTATTTTGTTTTTTAAATGAAAATTTTTGTTTTTCAAAATTGTTGAAACTGCTGGGAAGGTTAGGGTTACAGTGCCAAAATGCTGGGAAGAACAGGGTTCAAAGGGTAAAATATAGAATTGTTGTTTTCCGATGAAAAGGTCAGATGGCCAGGATGGACAGAAAAAAGTATTAAAAATCCAGTTAAGGTGGAGAAAAAAAAACAAAATATGTAGGAGTTCCTGACCAAACGACCACCCAGCACTCACTAGGCATTAAATGTTCTTAAATAGTTCTTTATTGTTCTTTTAGGCGTCATATTAGAAGATTCAATGCAGTGGGTCTTGTGGCAAGTTGGGGTATCGATTTTCATCGACTTACATCACTGATGGCTGCACAGGACTTTGATCAGGTGGTGGTGGTGGCACAGACAACTCTATTTGTGACAACTCTATGTGTATCTAGTTTAATAAGGGTGGAATTAAAATGTGATCACAATTGCTAAGCTTTACACTGAAACTCATTTTAATTTAAAAACCTCACTCTTTATAAATGCTCCTGACTCTATGATTCTGATCCTTACACTACTTTTTCATGCCATGTTTACTTTAGCTTTCTTGTCCTGGCCTCTGCTTTTGGATTTTAATTTACCTTTACATAGTTCTTTTGGAGTTGTTTCTGAACAATCGGCTTCTTACTGTATTCACCATTCAGTTTTCATGTTGCCTGATTCATATGATTGAATTGACTAGTCAGTGCCACTAGTAGCACTCATCAATCTCAACTATTTAATTACAGAACAAATGTCAGTATGTAAGAGAAGGTGAAAGTCTGGCCTATTAAAGTTGAGCCGTGTAATGTTTTGCTCTGTTCCATATTTAACCAAGTTCTGCCTTTTTCCTGAATATGGTATATTCAGTTGCTTGACAGTCACTAAAGCCTTTCCTATTCAGGGTGGTATGTCTGTTATAACAATAACTTGGTTTTGTCAGATATATCAGCCTAATACATTTGGCTTATACTGTTATGAGCAAAAGAGTACTGCTCTGATATTATCGTGACCAGGTGATGGAGCAAGCAAAAGAATGGTCAAAGGAGCAAACTGATGATAGCTAAAAGATCAAAACAAAAAAAAGTACAATGCTATTGTTATCTCCGACCATGTCCCTTTGACCTTGGAGCTAAAATCATCATACCCCACATACTCTCGCAGATGGCATCTTTACCCACTTTTATTAGCAGATGAGAACTGTACAGAATTTATATCCAAACAAATAGATTTAAATTTAGTTTAAAATTGTCCAAACTGTTTCTGGTGCAAGATCCAACCTGCAAACGTTGCAATCGAGCTCCAGCCTCATTGGGCCATATGTTTTGGGCCTGCACCAAATTAACGTCATTCTGGACCAAAATCTTTAAATGCCTTTCAGACAGCCTTGGTGTCACAATCCCTCCTAATCCATTAACAGCTGTGTTTGGTGTTCTTCCAGATGGGCTTAAAGAGCAGAAGGACAAACAAACTGTGATTGCCTTTACTACACTATTGGCACGTAGACTTATCTTGCTCAACTGGAAGAATCCTAACTCTCCCCTTTTAAATCAATGGGTAACTGATGTTATATATTATTTGAAATTGGAAAAAATAAAATTCTCACTTAAGAGGATCTGTATAAACCTTTTTCAGAAAATGGCAGGTTTTAATTAAGGAAGTAGATTCTCTCCCCTCATTTTTTTACTCTATTTTTATTCAATTTATCTATTTACTTATTTTTACTAGCTTAAAGTTTTACTCTGCTGGCATAGCTCTATTTCTCATTTGTGGGTGTTAACTTGCTTTGAACCAAGTCTTGTAAAACTTGACTTACTTACTTTTTTTAAAAAAAATTGATTAATCTTAATAATTCCATACAAATAGATCAGTTTTTACAAAAAATAGGATTGAAAACAGATCGACCCCACCTCTGAGAAGGAGAGCATGGCCAATGGGGTAAACCTTAAAGCTTGTAAACATACCTAAATTGATTAGCTTAATAGGGCAATAGAGATGAATGGAGAAGAGAAAAAAAAATGCGGAGAGAATCTGCTTCCTCAGTGCTTTAAGAGCTTATTCTAAAATATTATTGATTAGATCCTGCCAGGTTTTGAAAAAGTTCCGTACAGATCCTCTAACTGAGAATTTGATTTTTTCCAATTTCAAATAATATAAAACATCGGTTTCCCACTGACTTTAAAGAGGAGAGTTAGGATTCTTCCAGTTTAGCAAAATAAGTCTGCATGCCAAAAGTGTAGTGAATGCAATCACAGTTTGTTTGTCATTCTCCACTTTAAACCCATCTGGAAGAACACCAAACACAGCTGTTAATGGGTTAGGAGGGGTTGTGACATGAAGGCTGTCTGAGAGGCACTTAAAAATTTTGGTCCAAAATGATGTTGATTTGGTGCAGGCCCAAAACATGTGACCCAGTGAGGCTGGAACTTGATTGCAGCGTTCGCAGGTTGGATCTTGCCCTGAAAAGATTTTGCACAGTTTTAAGTGAGACTTACTTACGTATTTGTATAGAATGTTAATTGTTATTAAAATTAATAAAATCCAACAAAAAAAACAGGCAAAAACTAGACACAAAGAAGGTCAAAGCCAACGATTCCTGAAATTAACTCTTTGGAAGCTACCTACCGCTGACCACCAAGGGATACTGATGTCATACATAGCAACAACTGATGTCACATGGAAACCCCAACATACATTGGAAATAGCAGCACCCAAAGTTACATCACGGAAAGAAAAAAACACAATTCAATAATTCTACCTATTCTAAATCGTTGCTAACATGTATACCAAGGGCATATTTGGAAACTTTATATTCCCAAACCTTAGAATGAATGAAAACAACTAACAACAAAACTGTATTATGCTTGAGAAAGAGTTAAATGTAGGTGGCAGATCATAACATGTGCTCAGTGGCATTTTTGCATTAAGTGCCACTGGAGCACAGCCCTGCCAGCTGTGCAAAATAAACAATAAGTTCATCCATCCATCCATTTTCCAACCCGCTGAATCCGAACACAGGGTCACGGGGGTCTGCTGGAGCCAATCCCAGCCAACACAGGGCACAAGGCAGGAACCAATCCTGGGCAGGGTGCCAACCCACCGCAGTAAACAATAAGTTTCCCACAATAATTTAACTTATTATTGAAAAAGTTTTTAACAACAATCAGCTTTGTCTTCCTAAGCAATTCTTTTTGTTTTCCATCATACGCTCAATGTTAATTCTTATTTAGAAAATCTAAGCTTGTTATAGTATGTAAAATTATCTTCATGCTGGGTGCTGCAATCCTTTTTCCAGCTGTGAGGCTGGAACAATTGGTCCTGCAGTGTTCTAAGTTTACACTTGGGGATGTGTGCAGTCTGAACTTTCCAGGCTAGAGCACCTTATTCTCAGCATAAAAGTGGAGTGCTTTAATTTTTTTCTCAACTTTCTCTTTGCATTTCCAGTTTGAGTTTTTCACAGTCAAAGTTTTCAGAGCTAGCCAGAAAGCATTTTCAAAGGTCCAGTACAGTTTCCTCCCTTAAAGAGAGTGACACTAGTTTAAAAAATGAAAACAGATTAATATCAAGAATTATTAAGTACAAGATATTACTTTGTTCAGAATGAGGCTGGATGACATTTTGATTTTCACCACTAAAAGAGACTACCTGATGGCTCTAAATTTGAAAAAAGCCACCAAGGAAGACTTAGGTGTGCTCTTTATGTGTCTTGGAAAAGATGCCAGCAGTATGATGCGGCAGTTTCAAATTCACATTCACAGCAAAATTTACAAGCCTTTATGAGTTGAGCATTGAATTGTTGATCAACCACAGACAAGAAGTCTGAGAAACCAGAGAGCAACATCCTTCATGGCAGCAGAGCAAGATGTGGCAGTGCATGAAGATTATCGACATATCCAACAAAAGAGTAGCAACACAGCAGCAGCTAAGGAGAGGGAAGTGGCATTAAGGAAAATCACTGTCAGATTGAATGCATAAAATAGTTAATTAGTGAAATCCATATACACTGTGTGTGACTAATTAGATAGATAGATAGATAGATATTGCATTGGGCAAAATGTACTCATGACGATATTATTTCACTTGAAATGTTATATGCCGTTAGGTTAGCATTGCATTAATGATAGTAGGACCAATATGGCGTCATGTGCTCATTAAGCTGTTCCAGTCATTACTGTTCAAGACATTTTCCTGCCTGCACTTAGCCCTGTATTGTCCTGTACCTACATGCCAATAAAACCAAAGGTTGATTAATTTCATGTACAAATTTAGAAAGAAGACTTAACTTATTTAAACTCAAGACCCGGTAATTATGGCCTCAACATTTGTAATTATCTTAAGAATGGATAAGAGAACACATTGGTATTTGTACTGAATATTTCATATATACATACTTGTGTTTCATTCATAAATACTCTCAGCCAAATGAACTACAATATAATACAGTAGTAATATTGTTGCCTTATTCGATTACAGAACCCTGAATCAAAAGTGCATTAACAAGCATATCTATATAGGTATCTGCTGAAGAGGATGCATTTCTTTAAAAGGCGAGGGTGCTCCAGAGAAGCACTGATGCTGATCTACTTGTTCCACCAGCGAGTCTATTATCAGTTATTATTCCTAAGAAATGCTGTTTAAATTTGATTACTCTATCATGCAACTCTGTGGAATTCCTCTTTGAAGTTGATTATTTATTTCTGTCTGAAGAAGACATTCCTTATCTTTGTGTGTGTGTGTGTGTGTGTGTGTGTGTGTGTGTGTGTGCAGACACCACTTCAAAGTTAGGCACGCTTTTATAATCATTTTGCCAATATATGTTACATCTCCAATGTTGTGAATAAAGGTGCCCTTTACAGAAAAAAATATGATGGGAAATGTCCATAATTTGCGCTGATATCTGCTAAAAGCGATGATGTATCACAGTGAACGTGTCATGTCATGTTTTTGAAGATTGCTGTTATATATATATATATATATATATATACAGTACTGTGCAAAAGTTTTAGGCAGGTGTGAAAAAATGCTGTAAACAAAGAATGCTTTCAGAAATATAAATAATGATTGTTTATTGTTATCAATGTACAAAATGCAAAGTGAGCGAACGAATGAAAAATCTAAATCAAATCAGTATTTGGTGTTACTACCTTTTGCCTTCAAACCAGCATCAATTCTTATAGGTACACTTGCACAAAGTCAGGGATTTTGTAGGATTATAGTCAGGTGTATGATCAACCAATTATACCAAACAGGTGCTAATGATCATCAATGTCACACGTAGGTTGAAACATAGTCATTAACTGAAACAGAAACAGCTGTGTAGGAGGCTTAAAACTGGGTGAGGAACAGCCAAACTCTGCTACCAAGGTGAGGTTGTGGAAGACAGTTTCATGTCATGGCAAGATTGAGCACAGCAACAAGACACAAGGTAGTTATACTGCATCAGCAAGGTCTCTCCCAGACAAAGATTTCAAAGCAGACAGATGTGCTGTTCAAGCTCTTTTGAAGAAGCACAAAGAAACGGGCAACGTTGAGGATCATAGACGCAGTGGTCGGCCAAGGAAACTTAGTGCAGCAGATGAAAGACACATCAAGCTTATTACCCTTCGAAATCAGAAGATGTCCAGCAGTACCATCAGCTCAGAACTGGCAGAAACCAGTGGGACCCAGGTACACCCATCTACTGTCTGGAGAGGTCTGGCCAGAAGTGGTCTTCATGGAAGAGTTGCAGCCAAAAAGCCATACCTCCAACGTGGAAACAAGGCCAAGCGACTCAAGTATGCACGAAAACATAGGAACTGGGATGCAGAAAAATGGCAGCAGGTGCTCTGGACTGATGAGTCAAAATTTGAAATATTTGGCTGTAGCAGAAGGCAGTTTGTTTGTTGAAGGGCTGGAGAGCGGTACAATAATGAGTGTCTGCAGGCAACAGTGAAGCATGGTGGAGGTTCCTTGAACGTTTGGGGCTGCATTTCTGCAAATGGAGTTGGAGATTTGGTCAGGATTAATGGTGTTCTCAATGCTGAGAAATACAGGCAGATACTTATCCATCATGCAATACCATCAGGGAGGCATATGATTGGCCCCAAATTTATTCTGCAGCAGGACAACGACCCCAAACATACAGCCAAAATCATTAAGAACTATCTTCAGTGTAAAGAAGGACAAGAAGTCCTGGAAGTGATGGTATGGCCCCCACAGAGCCCTGATCTCAACATCATCGAGTGTGTCTGGGATTACATGAAGAGACAGAAGGATGTGAAGAAGCCTACATCCACAAAAGATCTGTGGTTAGTTCTCCAAGATGTTTGGAACAACCTACCAGCCGAGTTCTTTCAAAAACTGTGTGCAAGTGTACTTAGAAGAATTGATGCTGTTTTGAAGGCAAAGGGTGGTCACACCAAATATTGATTTGATTTAGATTTCTCTTTTGTTCATTCACTGCATTTTGTTGATTGATGAAAATAAATGATTAACACTTCCATTTTTGAAAGCATTCTTTGTTTACAGCATTTTTTCACACCTACCTAAAACTTTTGCACAGTACTGTATATATATTAAAATCTCAGATGTAAAATGGCAGTATTCATCCGGACTCTTTTATGGACATGCCAGAATCAGGGACTAAATATGTTTCTCTTGGCAGAATATAGCAAAGGAGTTGTGGTTCTTAATCGAAGATTTGATCAGCACATTTTCCTGTTTCTTAAATAGTGCAGCTCTGATCAGCATTTCTGACGGGACGTTTAGTTTCATCGAATTGGTTGCCCCAGTAAATGAGATAAATTTCTTCATATCCTTCTTTCTGGAACAGACAAATCCTGAGCCTGTTCAAGAAAGCAGGATTAGCAAATTATTTACGTTTGGCCTCATAGCTCATGTAATTTGTCTTAATCTTTTCCCAGATTGGCTAAATCCATCTTTTCTGTAACAGAATTAGCCCAATTTTCATGAATCTTGGTTTACTTTATCTGGATTTCACACTAATCCTGCTTTCTGAAAACAGACCCCTGGCCTTTACTAATGGTGTTTGAAGGCCTACTCTCTCTGTTTTCCTTCATTGTGGCAGATATCACAATAATTGTATGGCAATTCTACAATGAGTTCCATAAAATGTAAGGAATATGATTGAAAAATTAGCAAATTTAACTCTAACTGAAACAATTCTTAAACTGGTAATGACTTCAGTTAATCTTTCCCTAAATGTAATTAATTACTATTATAATAATAATAATAATAATAGTAATAATAATAATTATTATTATTATTATTATCATCCCTAAAACCAGTATTGCAAGCCAAAATATTGTTTGTTTGATCACTTTAATGTACAGTATACCTACTATTACTCCAATATTACTATTCAGAGTTTAATAATGAAGTATTTACCAATGAATGTATTTTATAACATACTTGTGTAAAGACAATGTATTTAAAAACATACAGAATCACATCTATAGGTTTCCTTTTCATTACAAACACTTCTGTAGCACTTTTCATCTTTCCATCTATCAAAGACTTAATGTAATCACTTCAGGGTCTAGAGCAGGGGTCTGCAAAGTCAGTCGTGGAGGACTATTGCAGCTGTAGGCACTTGTCCCAATCTGATTGTTTAATCAGAAAATAATCCTTGCCAATAACAGACTGTTTTTCATTTTATGGCTTGTTAGTGTTGTCATTCTGTCAGGTTATTCCTGTATCTTAGATTTTTTACTTTTCAATAGGGCTGCTGTATAATTAAATTTTAATTGCGAGCAACATTACAATGTGGTGAATGTTTTACCATCCTATTTTTTAGCATGTTTTGCATGACCGAAATGTAGCAATGGATGTATATTAACAAATGAAATGAAGTTGACCCCGAAATATTTTCAGTTCATACTGTCTGCAATGAAATAAAAGTCAAAGTATATTTAAGAATCAGTTGTGTTTTTTTATTTGCATTTTCCATACCTTCCCAACTTTATCTGATTTGGGATTGTAGATTGAAAATATTTATAGATTAGGTTTTTAAGCAGCAAAAAATAGATTGAAAAAAATTCTAAATATGTATCTGATTGGGTTATTTATTTAGATGCTTCAAATTGCACATCAATATAGGATAAATCAATTATGAATTATAAAATAAGTCTATCTTAACTGTAGCTGCGTTTTCCCAAAGTTTCCAAAATTCAGCAGCTCCAACTTAAAAAATGGGATTCAACAAAAGCCTGACGCGCAGAAATGATTCCACAGACAAAATATCTTCGTTTTTAAAAGTTTAGTTAAGTTTGAAAGTAAAACAGTTCACACAAAAAAGAAAATTAAAAATAGAAAAAAAAGAAAAAATTATAATAAGAAAAAATTTAGTTCTAAGCTTAATCTTGTTGCATCTTAAATCATTACTAATTACGTATAATTTCTGAACCATTTCAAAACGTTTCTGAACCACTTCAAAGCGGTCAGAAAACTGTATGCTTATCCCATTTCTAACTTGAAAATGGGTCTTTCAAGTCCCTGATTACTGGGACCTGTTCTAAACACAACAAGAGCTTATTAACTCACAGTTTCTCAGTTATAGTAAGAAGATTCTATATCTTGCTAACTTATAGGGTGAAAAGACTATACCATTGTCTATGACTATAGAAGATATTATATTCTATTCAAATAAAGCAAACATTAATATGAGTTTAACTCAAAACTTTAACTTTCTAAGATTGGCTCTTACATCAACCTTTGGCCCCAATGGATAGAAAGATTAATATGATCAATTTGCACTGATTATTGCCTAGTGTTATTGATTACAGTAGGCTAACATAGGCTATAATGTAGGCTACAGTAGGTAACATATAATTCATTATACAACAACAACATGCCATGTCTGCACTGGGAGACGTGTGAGTGAAGTATAAGGAACTGAACAGCTCATACATGGGTAGGACCTGCACTGTGCTGTTTCAGGTCAGATATCCCTCCATGGGCGATCAAAAAAGCTCCACAGCAAACATATTCATGGCCAGGGACAGGGCTGACCCACTGACATTTTGTTTTGCACTCAGACCTGTACCTGGAGAGCCTTTTATATTTCGAGGGAAGGACGAACTTGTATGAGCAGATATCACTGCATGTCCTGTTAATATGTGAACACAGCAAAATGGCAAGGACAACACTGAAGTGCAGTCTCACTCAGCATGCAGTGTTTGCCCAACTGAAACACAAAATGAAACTCATTCACTGCACTTGTATATCTGGTTTGATTTTAACTGTGAAGAGCTAGTGTATACTGTATATGAAACGATGTATATGTAAATACGGGTCAAATTGTGCCTCTTACTGATTCAAAATGGTACGTTGTATATTATATTCCAATGCAGGATGATCCCATATTACAAGGGACGAGTGGCAACTCTGCTGGTGTGTGGATGAAGACCATGATCAAGAAACAACACAGGAAATGATTAAGCCCTATTTACAGACTTGGAATAATTTGGTGTGGTTTTATTAATTGTGAAGCGCTGTCAAATTGACTGGTTCAAATTAACACATTTAGGGGTTGCGTTAAAAAATGTAATTGCAGAAATTTTTAACATGTTTATTGCAAGTTAGCGCCGATTATTCAGCAGCTCTACTTTCAAAGGATATCATTCAAATGATTTGTAGTCTTCACTTTTATGTATTCTCCTAAGTATTTTATTAAACCAGGTTTTCATTTCAGCCACTATCTTTATTATTAATTACTACTAATAACACACACTTCTTTTGCCTTAATTTTAATTAACCTGTGTTTTAAGTTTTAGAACCCTTAACTATTTCTTTTTATTGAGATGCAAAGGAAGAATTCAGATGATCAGCTTACTTCATCCCATTTGCAGATTTTTGGTGCAACATATCTGTCTCAATAAAATATTGAAGGTTTAGGAAATATTTCTCTGTTCTGGTCAACGAAACATTTTGATAGTGCACTCCGAAAATAAAGAAAATAAACAGTTTTGGAAATGTCTTACTTAAAAGAATGAGGACACTTACAAGCCAAAGAATTACGTACTGTATATACTCGCGGATAAGTTCTCCCGCAGATAAGTCAGGATTTGATTTTATCATATAATTTCTGGTATTTTATAATGTCGGTCATATAAGTCGAATGTGGAAAACTCACGCTATTGGTCCAAGAGATTATGATACGCTAACACCCACCTGAGAGAGTAACCACAGAATAAGCTGCCTTTTTCTTCTATGTGGGTGCGGCAATGTGCTGTATCAGCGCGTGCTCCTAACTTCTCTCTCTCTCTCTATTGTGCCTACGTGACTACACAGTAGTACCCAAACAATTCCGAAGCAATGTTTGCACTGTTTTGTGTTTTTTGTATCTTACACCCTCATACACCTTTATTGTAAGAGCATCCCTTATCTACGATGGAGCATTCGATCAGAAGAAAATATGAAGCTGGTTTTAAATTAAACATCATTGAAGTAGCGAAAGAAATTGGTAACTGCACTGCTGCAACAAAATTCAATGCATCTGAGAAACTGATGCGAGATTGGAGGAGGCAAGAAGATGTAAAAAAAAATGTAAGTGTCGCATTTATAACGTATAAGTCGGGGTCTGATTTTATGATCGATTTTTTGGGTTTCGAGATCCAACTTATACGTGAGTATATACGGTAATGTGTTTCATTAACAGCATGAATTGACATCTAATTAAGAAATTGGATGGAGTGAAATAGCGACCTTTCAGGAGCTGAGTTTCAGATCCTAGAATCTTGTAAAGCAACCCATTAAAAATGGAGGCACAACATTTTTGTGCCATTAGTAGTAGTAATTGGTTAATTAAGGTAGTAACTGGAAATAAAATCTACAACGACCACTGCCCTTCATGATCTGTTTGACACTCTGGTCTAGAGCCTATTCAGGCAGCATCTGGCGCAAGGTCAAAATTAGCTCTTTGCAGAGCATGCACACTCACTCACACTCGGCCACTTCTGTGCTGCTATTAACCCAGCACACATCTCTTTGAATGTTAACAGAAAGCCAATGGATCCAGAGAAGAAATGCAGGCTGATGCAGGGAGAATGCCCACACTGACAGTGGTCTGGCTGAGTTTCGAGCCAAAGACTCTGAAGATGTGAGACAGTAGTGTTGAACATTGCACCTCTATGCCATCAAACATATCATTCGACAAATACTGTTAGTATTATTTTGTAAGAAAAAAGGAAACTTTTTTGGCTTACTATATAAAATGCATGGTTTATATGGGATTTTTTTTTTTTTTTTTTTACTAAAATTTCGGTAGATACTTCTCAATGGATTGTCTCTTTAATGTGGCATATAGATATGTATGAATCTTATTTGTGGAATAAATGATTGGCATTTTGCTCACCTTTTTTGACTTACTTTCTAGATATGGAGCTGGTAGATGACAGTATTATATCTAAATATTTTACTAAAGAAGTTAAAATATTACGGTTGAATGGACTTCTGTGCACTGGATTGTGAAGCTATGTCAATGTATATTCATCAGAAGAAATAAAAGCATATAGTAAATAGCAAAATGTTACAGTTTTAGAAAAGCATATTGTGACAGGTTTTGCATTAAACCTGTCTCAGACATAATAAATAAAAAACAGTTGTACAGGAATGCTGGCCAAAAGATTTTTTATTTATACTGATATGTAGCTAGCATATATTGGTAGCTGTATTTTAGCAATCAATTTGTAATGAAGGTGTCAGGTTCTCTCTGTAAAAAGAGTGCTATTCGCAGAATTGTTCCTTTAGGTTTCCCTGAACATTTGTAACTCTATCTTTTATAGCTTTATAGAACCGTTATTGTTGCATGTACAACATACAGTAAAATTTTTACTTGCATCCTAATCAACATGAAATATATCACCATGATTAATGAGTATGATTACCTTAACTCAACACCTCTGTCTTCCTTACCTGAAACATCCCAGAGAATTAAAATGAAAATGTTTTGATTTTTGTTAATACTTCAAAAACTTTAAGTCAGAATAATTTCTTTCAGTTTAAATTACATGCAAAAAATCAGCATTTTCATGTAAATTTCACTTTAGTGATCTCACAGGAAATTCTACAAGACAATACAACCAATTATACTGTGCAATAATATTCTGTCATACACTCACACTTGGGAGACAACTTCAGGGCTTAACACGGGGTAATTCCACTTCATGTTAATGGTTGACACTGTCATTTACTTTACTCCCTTCCTGTTCTTCCACCTACAGACCAGAAGAGTAGCAGCATCAAGAGCAATAATGTTACTTCTGCTTTCAGTCAATGGAACCCACCTCCTTCTTCAAGATTGCCATAAAAGGACATCACTTCAAAAGGATGGCAGTCTCTGCATGGACTTGCACCTGGAAAGACATTTTTATGCAGCGCTTGCTGTTATTTTGAATATTTTGTAGATTTTCTCCACTTTTTTTCCATCCAATTATACAAAGTTCAACACTTTATCATTGTTATTTTATTTTATAATACAATCAAGTACATTAACTTAAATTTATTATGTACACAAATAAATGTAGAGTAAAATAAACACAAAATTGAATGAAGTGAACAACTGAAAGTATAATTTTGATATTTTTCAAGTCAAAGTTATTTCTTCACAAGCATTGTATTTACAGGTATATATTTGCCACATGAAACAGTGTTCTGAAGTTAAGCGCTTTGTATAAATTAAAAAAAAAAAAATCTTGCCGGTACTGGTGTTGTCTATAGGACATGGAGAAAAAGCTTAAAAACTTACCAAATGCATCCATTTTTCAAGCCAAGACAGTTGTTGAGCTTTCATCTGCATCTTGCGATTACAAACACATTGTAAAACGGTTTATATCTTTCATTTTTGAACAAAGAAACACCAATATTATTGAGTTCAGCCATTTTCAAAGAAGATCAGCCATATATGATAGCTCAGCACTTAGTCTTCCTGAACAACAACCTTTCATCCCGCTTGGGTGGTCAAAAGACCAAATCACAGTAAGCTTTTTGTTCCACGTGGTCATCTTTGTTTTGATTTACTTCACACAAGCGAATAGAAAATGTATCCTTATACCACAAGAAAAATATTACAAGGAATAATTGATAAAATCATTATTTCCAGATCCCTTTTGTTGTCACAAACATGAGCCGGAAACACAGAGGGTACAGAACAACACTCAACAACTGTCTTGATTTGAAAAAAGGACGTATGGATTACTGGATTACCTGTCCTCTAGCAAACTGGTGAGGCAATACAGGCTTGTTCCTGAGTTGTTGCTTTCTGTTACTGCTACCTGTTGCCATTTTGGGTCACCCAGCATACAAAAATAGGATATGGCTCCATGTTATTAATCTGACACAGGACATCATCTGCTACCTGTGCAAATCTCCCCTGCTCTCTCATTCTTTCACACCCTCTTACTTGATTTTGCAAGACTTTTCTCTGTCCTGAACTCCTTTGCAGGTACTAGATTGAATAATCATATCCTGAAGGATTAAACTTTACAGGGTAGACCAAGAAATAAAGTTACAAAAAGGGGTAAAGCAGAAAATGGTCAAATAACAAGGTGGAGGAAAAGTCAGAAGTCTGAGAAACAATCATCACATTTTCAAAATGTTAAACAAATCTCAAAATTCAAAACATTGATGCCAAAAATAGTCCTAAGTACCTAAGGAGCCTGTTTCTAAATAATTATTGTAATCACGAAGTACATCTGCGGTGAGATGCCGCCCTGCCCGGGGTTTCTTTCCTGCCTTGCACCCTGTGTTGGCTGGGATTGGCTCCAGCAGACCCCCATGACACTGTAGTTAGGATATAGCAGGTTGGATAATGGATGGATGGATGGATGAGTATGTTTCTTTGAATTTATGCAAAAATTTTGGATTGCAGTGCTACTGTGATGGCACTTTAAATACTAATCACAATTACAAAGTTACAGGCAGCATCGCTGTCATTGATGTGACCAGCATTGTCAACAAACACTTATCAAAATGATGCGGGTCCAAAATGCTGCAACAATGATATTTCAACAAAACACTAAAAAGTAACAGCAATGCAAATTGCTGATTAAAAATAAAATAAAATCCCGTACCAAAATTACATCTCTTAATGAAAAATGGCTAATTACAAGAGCCATCACACTGCAAAAAACTATTAGAAAACAAAGGGTTTAAAGTTTATAGCTCTTTCAGGCTGATTCTGACTTTAAAACAGTAGCTTTTTTTGAAAATGTTTTCTAAGAAAATACAATTAATTTGAATAAAAAGTTAAATAAAAAAACAGTGATCACTTTGTCTGATTTGGCTGAAAGGGCTAAACAGTGCAGCAGATACTCCTCAGACAGCCTGAACAATCCAACTGAAGCATCTCCATGGCCCTCTAGTTGTCATCCTTGAGTAAGGCAGAACCCACTGTAAGCTTTGCTAAAAAAATGCCATATGATTAATCATATTCTTTACATTTTATGCATTTGTATCTAAACCTGTGCTATGTTACATATGTTTTGTGGGTGGTCTCCCATGAGCAGGGTCCATGGTCCAATCACCAAAAGGAACTGCCCTCCGCCCACAGTTCCAGGCCTCCCACAGTTCCTGGCAGTTCATTTTGGAGAGTTATACAGTTTCTTCTCTGCTTATTGTGGATTATTCGATTTTTGACCTGTTTGCGCTGTCTTTTGACTACTGTTGTTGACACTACATTTCATTGACTAAGCAAAGTACAGAAGCAATTAAAAAAGGCTAATAAAATGTTAGGTTATATCATGAAAACTGTGGAATTTACAGTACAGTGCAAAAGTTTTAGGCAGGTGTGAAAAAAATGCTGTAAACAAAGAATGCTTTCAGAAATATAAATAATGATTGTTTATTGTTATCAATTTACAAAATACAAAGTGAGCGAACAAAAGAAAAATCTAAATCAAATCAATATTTGGTGTTACTACCTTTTGCCTTCAAACCAGCATCAATTCTTATAGGTACACTTGCACAAAGTCAGGGATTTTGTAGGATTATAGTCCGGTGTATGATCAACCAACTATACCAAACAGGTTCTAATGATCATCAATATCACACGTAGGTTGAAACACAGTCATTAACTGAAACAGAAACAGCTGTGGAGGAGGCTTAAAACTGGGTGAGGAACAGCCAAACTCTGCTACCAAGGTGAGGTTGTGGAAGACAGTTTCATGTCATGGCAAGATTGAGCACAGCAACAAGACACAAGGTAGTTATACTCCATCAGCAAGGTCTCTCCCAGACAAAGATTTCAAAGCAGACACTGGTGGTTCTTTTCACATCAATCTTTCTTTCAGCTCAAAATTTTGTTACAAAAAAAAAGTACAACTTAGTTGGAAACCTTAGTGAGCAACATTCTGGCTAGAATATTATCTCCTTTTAAACTTTATAAAGGATCTACTGACCTATAATGTTTCATTTACATCTGATTATCCTTCTGTAACATCTGTAAAAAATCTCTTACCAATGTTTTTAACTTTGCCTTTTTGGATTTTAATGGAAGCTCCTGGCAGTCACAACCAATGGCTGTCATTTTTATAAGAATCAATTAGCCAAAAGGTCGTAATTTTGGATACACCCATTCAAAAATGTTCAAAGCTCAATAGCTGGGTTATGGTTGAAAGTGGGAAATGAAGATTGGCCAGACCATCCAGAAGGTGTCTCAGAATTACTCCAAGGAATTGCACTAAAAATCGGACAGGATGAACATTTGTCCAGCCTCCAAATAATAAATGAATTTATGAAACATTCTACACCCACTCTCAGCTTTAAATAAGAGTCAACATTTCAGGTTAATGATGTCACGAGTTTACAGCAGTTTGAGTAGCAAATTGGTACCAATGATGCCATTTTATAGTTTTCTTGGAAATCATGATGACACTTTACTGTTTTCTGATACTAATGCTACAACTCCACCATAATGATAATAATGTTAATAGATGAAGAAGAAGAAAAACATAATAAGGTCAGATATGCGCTAAGCTGTACGTTATTGTTCTCAGTTCACATCAACATGATAAATAACATTGTAATGAGCACCAAAATGGAAAGACTGAGAGAAATACCGAATGAGAGTAAAGCCCGGTAATGGACTTAATTTAACAATGAATGATCCACAGCTGTACCTTCAGAAGAATCCCCTTTCCCACTGTTATGGCCATAGGAAGTACCTCATAAAGTAACAGTTACCGAATCTAGCCATGGTTGTAAGTCATGTTTACTCTTTCTGTGTACTTTATTCTGCTGTGCCTCTCTCCATGATCCCCCTTTATCTTCTGCAAGGACCTATTTATTCAATTCTGAAGGAGTCTCCACCTGCCTTCTTAAACTTTCCCATACTTGGAAACTGTAACCCCCAATGTTCCATTGGCTTCTTGGAATTCAGAGTTAGACATACCTGTGTGATATTACGCTGTCACCCATCCAGCCCCATTTAACCTCAGGGTAATATACTGGCTACTACAATACAGTTTACATCCATAGCCACCTGTGTGTTGATACTGTGATATCACTTGTGATTCACATATGTGTAGCTCATCCACACTTGGGCATGCTGATTCCCATGAATGCACTGTAAAAGCTTTAAGTTCTGTATACACTTCTGTAAGAGTGGGTGAATGGAGTCCACTAACTTACCCTACTAGTGTCCAGCATTGGTCCTTTCTTAGTTCTGAAGTGACCTGGGTAGCATAGCAGAGGACCCCTCGATATGTAGAAAAGCACACAGAGGTGGTCAAACCAGCTTCTGAACTACTTGCCAGTTCTCATTATGAGACATCAGAGTACACACAATGCTTTTTTAGTGACAACTCCATTTCTACACCTCCCCTCACTAGCTGCTCCTCCTTCCTTTTTTATGTAATCAATAAACTTTATTAATATTCTAACATCAATTACTGCTTACAGCAGCTTGCTATAACACTACCTCATGTGGAGTGGTGGACAAATGTATTAATCCATGTATTACCTCACATATTGTACAAGCACTGAAAATTTAGTCCAAAATATCTGAAACACCTTATTACAAAGCTGCATTTTTACATGTAACATTACCAACATGTGAAACTGTGCAAGGCTTCTCCACGTAGATGGAGCAATTACATAATATTCAAAACTTGTTACGAATATTATTACATGTTTGTCAAATCAATAACTTTTTAATAGTTTATTGCTGTTCAATGTTTCCAAAACATTATACTTTTCCTGGGATTTAGGTGATGATCTCTGACTGAATGCCATCTTCTGGCAGCTCCTAGTAAAGTTGGAACAGCACACAACTTCTCCTAAAGCCTGGTGAATTTATATGTAGTTTCCTAAATTAGGAAAACTGATAAAACACTTTTACTCCTACTCTTAAGAGTAGGATCAAAGTTGAATTATCCTGATATTTCTGAGCTAAGACCATTTTCCTACTCTAAGATTCTTGATAAATACGAGCACTAATCTAAAAGTGCTACAAACTAATCAATTGTGGCTGTGATCGGAAAAAGGCAATGTAATCGCTATATTTTACATCCTGGAAACAAGGCAAGCTCCTCTTCCTCACTTCTAAGCTGTAGTGGTCATACTTTTATCTTCAAAGGTAAGTTCAGTGCTCTTCAGGCCAGTCTTCCCACAGTCTCAACCACCCACAGATCTATTTTATCTTAATTGCTTCCTTGATTCCTCTTTTATCTTCTCGTGGTAGACTCTGTCTGATGTTGCTGACCTTATCACTATTTCTGGACCTTCTTCCAATTGCCTTGATCATCTGCTGTTTTCCCTCCATTTTTCTTACTGTGTTGTGGTGATGTTGATCCTTTCATTACACACACTCTGATTTAAATCTTGCTCAAGTTTCTCCTGCTATGAAATGTATAACACCCGTCTCTGTATTAAAAACTGTTGCTCTGTTTAGAAGCTGTGCTTTTTCAAATACACTTTTTCTCTCTACTGCTATTGGGAAGATAATTAAAATTTGAATTCTATTACATCTAAATGTAAATTCTTCTCAATCTTGAAAGTTAAATATATCTTCATTTTTTTGGAATGCTGATATATTGTCACCTTTACAGTAACAAAAAGGAACCATCACCAATTTGATGGACTGATTGATTCATGTCAAGTGTTTTTCAATTACAAGCAGAAAACTAGAACAAGGGATTAACAGTACATAAATTGGATGAAATATAAGTAACATATGTGACCTCTATAATGTGGTTGACAAAGAGACGATTTTCTATGATTTCTCCACAGTTTAAAATTACAAGTCAAACAATTCAGATGTAATTAAAGTGCACATTGCAGGCTTTCGTTTAAGTGTATTTGCATACATTTTGGTCACACCATGTAGAAATGACAACATTTTTTCAACATGGTCCCCCCATTTCAGTTCACCAAAATGTTTGGGACACAGCAATGGTCGGCTCTATTAAAGCAGTCATATTTAGCATGTTTTTGCATATCCTTTGCATGCAATGACAGCTTGAACTCTGCGATTCATAGACATCACCAGTTGCCGAATATCTTCTCTGGTGATGCTCTACTAAGCCTATAATGGAGTCATTTTCAGCTCCTGCCTGTTTCAGGGTCTTGTCCACTTAGGTTTTCTCTTCAACATATGGAATGCATATTCAGTTGGATTTAAATTTGGTGACTGGCTTGGACATTCAAGAATTTTCCATTTGTTATCATTGAAAAACTCTTGTGTTACCTTAGCAGTATATATGGATCATTATTTGTTGTGGCAGATGGCTGGCAGTTAATCCTGGCTGGGACGCCCCTGTGATGGAAGGATGGCGGAAGGCAGTTTTTTCCGGTCACTGCCTCCCCCAAAACGCTAGATGGCAGCTTCCCTAGGACCTGGCAGTGCCCCGGATTCCCACAGGGCATCCTGGATCTTGGAGTTTGGTAATATAGCCCTGCTGGGTGCCATGGGTGCCGCCAGGAGACGCTATAGGGAAACTGAGGAGTTCCTATTATTTATATATCCCAGAAGTGCTACAAAGTCACAGGGACAGAAGCACAAATGTACTTCCGGGCAGAAGAAAAATATAATTCTCCATCTGACCTGTAAGTGCCGATGAGTCACACAGGAAAAAAGCACTTCCGGGTTGAGGACTATATAAAGGACTGATGGAGACCCAGCAGGCAGGCCAGAGTTGGGAGGGAGTGTGATGGAGCTTGCTGGGAGGTGAAGGAGAGTATTGTGTTTATTTATTGTGCTGTTTAATGTGGCTGGGGTGCTTTAGACGCACTATATCAGAAGAAGGAAGAAATTAAATTACTTCTTAGTGCCTTTAACTTGTGTCCAGTGTGGTTATCTGTTGGGGAAAAGGTGGGCAATAGTGCCACCAAGCAGCCACTCAGTTACAACACAAAATTCCATCATTAATGAAGATAAGTGTGCCACCATCATGTTTAACAGATGAGGTGGTACTGTATGCTTTGGATATTGGGCAGTTCCTTATTATCTCCACACTTTGCTCTTACCATCACTCTGATACAGGCTCATCTTTGTCTCATCTGTCCACAAGACTCTTTTCCAGAATTCTACAGGCTACTTTTTCACAAACTGTATTCTGCCCACCCTGTTTTTGTGGCTACCATGCGGTTTGCATCTTTCATTGTGACCTCTGTAATTCCGTTCATGAAGTCTTCTGAGGATAGTAGTCTCTGACACATACACACCTGCCTCCTGAAGACTGCTTCTGATCTGTCTGACAGATGTTTGGGGATTTTTCTTAACCATAGTGATGGTTCCTCTGTCATCAGCAGTGGAGGTTTTCCTGTACGTTCTTTGTGATTGCTGAGCTCACCAGTCTGTTCTTTCTTCTTAAATATATTCCACACAGTTGATTTAGGTAATGCTAATGTTCTGTTTTTTTCTTGTTTTTCAGCCTCAGAATGGTTTCTTTGACTTTCATTCTTGCCCTCGTGTTGAACAATGGCAACTACAGACTCCAAAGGGTAGAAGCAGGCCGTGGTATCTTATAGCTGCACTAATGAAGCAATGAAACACACCTCAGTTATCACAAACACCTGTGATATGTATTGTCTCAAACATTATGGTTCCCTGAAATGGGGGGACCTTGTAAAAAAAGTGTTATCATTTCTAGATAGTGTGGCCAAAATGTATGCACATACCCTTAAGTGAAAGTCTGCAAGGTGCACTTTAATCATGTCTGAATTGTTTGATTTGTATCTCTAAACTGTGGTGCAGAGGGCTAAATAAAAAAAAAAAAAAACGTGTCTTTCTCCCAAACATCATGGAGGACACTCTCTATTTAATGCTTCATATTTAACTGCATAAATGGCTGCATTGCTAATTACTTATGTAATTGCTTTTTCATACTGTTATCTTAGTTGTTATTTCTTTCTCAGCTCTTTGTTGTGCTACACTGCACATACCCCCCAAGGTTCTCTGATATTCATCTCTCTCAGTTCTTGTTATAAGCGGTTTTAAGTCATGTTAAGGAATTTTTGTTGGCCCAAGCTATAAAAAGAGCTAGCACTTCATTGGAGGTCCAGTACACTTGTGATTCCATTTTCTATACTACAAAACAAAAATGACACAAGGATGTTTCAAATATTGGAATGAGTGATAACAAATAGCTGAATAAGAAAACTGTAATTTAATTATTGGAATCTGTTATTTAATGAGTGGGTTTAACCAAACAGAACAGTCACAAGAATGCCTGGCTTGAAAATTATAAGAAGCAAGCATTTCATATTAGACTTTTCAATGTGATCTGATTAGCAAGACACCCCTCAATTATACTCTAGCGTATTCTGTGCCTGAAAATGTGTTGAAAAACCAGTTGTTTTATATTCCAACTTTAGGGTTAGTTAGGAAAGTTATTTATTAACTAGACATTAAGCCCGTTACGATAATGGGCGCTAGAACAGTAGTGCATAAACGTTAGTAGGAACAGTCTATATTAAATGGCAAGGGACCGTCTATTTTCTGTTACAGTAATACTGGCTTGTATGTGGCTGTAATATGCGTCACTGTATTGTGTGCCTTTAATTTTCTCTCGCAGTAATACTGGTTTGTATTTTCGTAAAATGCCTGTAATTTTCTCTCACAGTAATACTGGCTTTGATGTCCGTAATATGTGTTTAATTTTCTGTCACAACAGTGGGCAATCAGCGGAGTCTCCCCACCAACTGATGTAATGTGTGGCGTGCAGCTGATAATCGTGCCTGTGGCGTCTCTCCAGCAAGTACTGTGCAGTTCCCCAGCAAATATTTTAAGCTGTACTGGCGTGCAGCTGATTATTGTATGTATGGTGTCTTCCCAGCAATGGATTTTATGTGCGCGAAAATAAATCTACTTTTAAAAGTCTTTCTATTGTAATATCATGAAAATTCGTATATTTAGGAAAACCCCTTCAACGACTAACACTTTACCGGGTCAAGCTTCTTAATCTCAAATCTGACATCCTCAGAGTGAACACTTGCACAACAACAAACACTAATCCCACCTCTTTGGGGAAGCTGGTCTCCGTGTCTCAGTTTTTACCGAAATCCGATTGGATCGGCCACGCAATATTTTATAGGTTCCGCCCTCTCTGTCTTGTGTGACACGTCAGGCGGCCGTTGAAGCATCTGCTTTAAAGCATCACTCCGTGCCCCGCACATGCGCACTTCACCAGAAGACACACACACACGGACACATGGACGCACACAGGGGTTTTATTAAAGAGGATTGCTCTTGGCTCATAAATCTCCTTAAAGGTCAGTTAGGTCAAATATTTATTCACGTTGCCCCACTAACTATTGTTTTATCCTGGAAATACAATTCACCATTAAACATGATGTTACACACTTACAAAGATATAATATCTTAAATCCACAACCGCACATGTGGTCTTGACAAAGGTTAATGTGCATTCACAATTACCCCATCCTAAACTTAAATGGTACTATGGAGATTCAAATAACCAAAGTAAATGTTTAAAAAAGATACAAAGGGAAACGACACTTTAATAATTGACTTGTAACATCTGTAGTGACATATACTGCAATAAATTAATGACAGTAACAGCTTCATTAAAGCTCTTTCCAGTGGCATTTCTGTAGAAATATGTAATAAGCTTCCCACAGTAACTTCACTTATTATTAAAATGTTAAGTTCAACTTTGCCATGTTAAATCATTTTTAAAATTTTTCTATCATATTGTGACATGTGAGACCCTGTCTTGCACCCCAAAACACGAGGCAGAGTCTCAGTACTTTAGTAAAATCAGCTTTTATTTCGCTTGAAACAGGAACAGCACGGTTATTTATTGTAGCAGGATCTACCGCTCTCCTATACACAGACACAGCAATCAGGCAGGGTCGTGGCCAAGTAATACTGTTCCTTGCATTTATAATGTTCCTTGCATCACATATCGACGACAAGCACTTATAGCGTGACTGCAGTCTTCTCGGTTTTGTTTTTGCAGCGAGCCACTGCAGCACTAGGAGTCTGCGGTTGCCCTAGCAATGTAGAAGCTCTCTTCCACAGATGTGGCGATCCCGCTTTGGGAAGCACTTTGGCATGTTGTCCCGTTGTGGGGAGTCCCAAAAGAGTTTAGAAACCAATATAATCAATGCAGCTTCTAATCAAGAAAAGTATTGCTTTTTGTTGTGTGTGAAAGTATGTTTGCACCCAGTGCTGCTAGCTCGTTTGTGAACGGCGGGGCTGACCCTGTTGATCCTGTAGCATTGTATGCAAACAATCGTGCAACTGTGGTGAGGTGTAACCTGAACTTTTCGTTTCTATGTGAAGTCTGGCGGTTAGAGCTCCAGGTAAATCAGTGTTGTCATTTTTTTTTTTGGTACATGAATGTTTATACTTTGGGTTTATGCTTTCCCCAGTCTGTTGTAAATCTGTGCTTAGACACCCAAAGAATTAATATTTATATTTTCTGTAATTTTCATATGTATTTTCCCTATTGTTTGTTATTTTTATCACCATAATGATGACATCAGCACACTACCATTTTGTTAGTATTTTCTTGTCTGGGCTCTGCCATTTTGTGGCACAGTTTCATGGAAACAGTCATCATATTTATGGTTGCTATGGCTGTTGCTAGTCATGTGATGTGGAGTTCAAACATACATTTTGTCACCGTGCTCCACCTACATACTGTATTTTTTTTTTTTTCGGTATTTGGTACACTTCATGAGATGGTGCTGTACATTAGCTTGTAATCTGTTCACTGGATCTATTTTAAAAAATGAAAGCAAAAAGAAAATCAACTTTACTATACATAAGGGACAAAAGAATAGTTAGTGTTGGGATCTTTTACTTCCATGTACATAGAAAGTTGCTAATGGGGTCAAAAATCCATTGTCAAGTTATGTTCTACGATGTTTAAAATGTTGAGAAAAGTTTATTTAAGGATGGTATCTGTATGTGTGTGTGTGTCTGTGGAATTGCAAAATTGATTTTCACATCTAAAAATAACAATTTTCACAAAAAATTGTTTTTTTTTGTGTTGTGTACAACACCTGGATGATTGCATCCCAGCAAAGACAGACATTTTTTAGAACAAGTGGTTTCTGAGATGTCTGACCTGAATTTGTACAATGATAATGTCAGAAAAAAATTACCTATCTTCTTAAAACAATTTGCATCATATTTGTCTTGTTACAGGCTCCAAGCCTATTGCTTTTGGCCCAGTACCTATATCCTTATTTGTCAAAAACAGCAATAAGTGCCATAGAAATTATTGTTATTTAATGTTAAGTAATGTTATTTAACCAGGATTTTTGCTGTCTGCTCCATTTAGTTTAGGGACCAGGCCCATAGATTTGCAACATTTTTGCACAAGTATGTTTAGTGATGCATAATTTATTTAAATATACATAGTAGTATCTGGGCATTAATCGGCTCACATGTGAGCAAGCTTTCAGTTGACTGACTGGGCAACCAGCTAGTATTTTGTTTTTTGTCAAATTGCTTGAGATTTCCCTGATTATCTAAATTACAACATAGTAGTATTTAGGCACGTCATGAATAGGGGTTAAATAGAAAAAAAAATTATTATTTTCCAGCTTAAATGCCACATCAATAATTATAGTTATTATAATTATAAGAATAATATAGTTATTCAATATCACAACCAGTTTATTAATATGAGAGTTAAACATCTATTCATGAAACAACAATAAACCAGGAAATACAAAGACGTGATCGTGTTTCCAAATCAGAAAGAAGTTAAGACAATTATGGAATCTAATCATAAACAAAATGAACACACAATAGCAGAGATATTGGCGAAGATGATCGATGGGACACTTGCATTTCAACCAGCAATAACAAAAGAGTCAACATTTAAAAAACACATAAATATTTGCTTTCTTACCTTAACCCATTTATACAAATATATCGGGGCAACCAGCTAGTATTCTGTTATTTGTCAAGTTGCTTGAGGATTTCCCTGATTATCTAAATTACAACATGGTAGCGTCTGGGCATGTCATCGGATCACATGTGACCAAACTTTCAGTTGACTGAATGGTAAACAGCATTTGAATTTTAGTTTAAAAGCATAGAGTTGTCCAGCCTTGAATTCTGAAGAAATGTTTAGTCCAATGAATGAAGTTTTACACATGAACAGGCAATTGTGTTTTATATATCCAAGTTTTTGTAAAACTATTATGACTAATAAATATTTCTGACGTCACCTGTTATTACCAACATGCAAATGGACAAGTTTATAAATAAATTTTTGAATGCAGAACTTCATATAGGTGTGGGTGAGCGCAGGTCCGCTTATAGGAATACCTGGCTGAACGTGCCACATACTTGTGTGGAGATCAGGCGCCTCAATTGCTCCTCGTGTGGAGTGGCGTGTCGCACCTGCACCCAATTAAACTGGCGGGATGAAAGGAGATGGAACAGGATGGAAAGGGAACGCTAGAAAGAACTGAGAGAAAAAAGAAAGAGCAGAGAGCAGTGAGAGAGGCAGGACGAACCAGCTAGCCAGTGGGTGAGAGGCCGCGTGGTCGATGGCCCTGTGAAGGAGCGAAGGATCGGTGCTCTAGGGGCGGATCATCCTCACTGTTTTCTAGTCATGGAGTTTGTGTGATCAAGGAGTGGTCCTACCCTAAGGATCTGAGGCATGGCAGGGGAGCGAGAAAGATACCAAGAGGACAACTGATCCCAGGTGGTCTGGCTGGCACTGCTTAGAGGCAGCTAAAATGGGGGTTGGGTGGTGAGGACCATTGCTGCTGATTGTCACCGTCAACTGAGTGAGTAATCGGGGAGCTGGGGAGACGAAGAGGGAGTTGTGCTGGGCTCGTCTAAAATTGCAAAGAAAACTAAGGACCTGATGACTGTTGGTTTTAATCTTCTCTGATTTAGGATTTTAAACTCACAGGTCGTCATTGTTTTAAAGGATTATTAATTTATTTATTGAAGATGAGAACACTGCACTATTTGGACACTTGCATTTGACTTTGTTTTAAATAAAAGCAGTGTATCACTTTATACACCTACCCCTTCCTTTGTGAGTGTCCTCATTTGCCTGGCTCATCTCGGTAACGTTATCAACAGTGGTGGCTACAAGAGGCTCTCAGATAGGAGTGTAGGGCAAGGAGCTAAACCGCACTGTCAGAGCCTGCCTCCAGCAGCTTCCGTTAGCAGGACCCCAACATGGCTGCCCACCAAAACTATAACTCTCACGTAGCCCTGTGGGTGTCTAAACAGGATCCACCCAGTGTACTGGGGAAGCACATGGTCCTGGGAAACAGTCTCCCACTGTTCATCCATTATAACGGCCTACCAACCAGGAAAGGTACCACTAACCAACCTGGTTTGGATGCCCGTTCACCCACATCCTTCCATTAAAAAGGCCTCTTAGCCAGGTAAGGGTTTATTCATCCCACCTGGGTGCCAGCCAACTCATGTTATCTATTTCATCGTTAATGTTCATGACTATATAATATACTGTATGTGTGTACATAACAAATATTACTGTATATACGTTAATGTACATGATTTTATATTACTGTACAGTGTAATTGGTTGTATTGTACTGTAAAATCTTCTATTGATTGATTTCCTTTGGTATCACTAAAATATATTTTACATGGAAGCACTGCATGGACCATTCATACCAATTTTTTTTTTATTATGCTACATCTTCTATGCCTTTGATTCTAGTTTTGTGATTTTGTTTTGATGTACATTTTTGCTTGATCTTTTGGTTTTCTGCCTCTTTTCTGACTTGTGATTCCTCTTTTGTCAGTTTCATTTTATTGTGCTTTCCTTTTGCTGGTGTTTATCAAGATCATAAGTCAGCTGCAAGCCAATAGCTATGAAGAGTCCAGGATTATCTGCACCATTAAATGTCTCCACAATAATTTGGTGTTGGTGGTGGGATGCAGGTGTTGTGTAAGGAATGCTTTCAGCACAACAAATTATGCTAATCCAAATGTGGCTGGGGAGCATGTTTTAATATTCATCCATCATAGTTACTGGTGAGGACCATCATTACTGACTAACAGAACTAAATTTGAAAAAGCAACCAAAAAATCATATGTACGATCTTTTCTCATTGTGGAAAACAAACCTTAACTGAAAAAATGGCTTGGGTATGATGCTCCTATGACAAACAAACACAAAAATATGGAAAAAGGTTCTTTCAATGGTTTGACAGCCTAGCAGTTTGCATGTTTCTCAAAATAGAGGCCATTCAGAAGTAGGCAGACAGAGACACATACATACTGCAGTTGGGACGATTCACAGGAGAAATGGGGCAATTTCAGAGTTACTGTATTATATCAGATCAGCTCTCCTCCCTAAGCTACAAGTGTGTGCTTAGTGAATCTTACAGCCATATCACATTTTTGTGACTTTTACAGCAATTTTAGTCACAGGCTTTATTTATATAATCTTAGCAAGTCAGTGCAATTTGGCAGCACAGTCCTATGACTGGCAGTCATGTAGTCTGATACAGTGCATCCGGAAAGTATTCACAGCGCATCACTTTTTCCACATTTTGTTATGTTACAGCCTTATTCCAAAATGGATTAAATTCATTTTTTTCCTCAGAACTCTACACACAACACCCCATAATGACAACGTGAGTTTACTTGAGGTTTTTGCAAATTTATTAAAAATAAAAAAAATGCTAGTGTTCTACAGCAACATGGGTGCTTATCCATTAGAGCCATCCTATTTATGTATACAATAGAAGATCCTGTCACCCGTTAAGGTCTTGCAGCTCATCCTCACTGCCTGTGACCCACTCGCTAAACTTAACTCTGCCACGTGGTTCTCTGTACCCTGCGATTGCTTTAAAGAATTAAAACAGCTCTGTCAGCCTCTAAAATAACTTTTAGGTCCTCCTGTTGTTGTTTTTTTCTCTTTGGAAATAAGGCTCTAGAAGGATTATCAAAAATGAGCTAATTTTCATAGAACACCAACTGATCCTTGGTAGTGTTCATGCATAGATTTCTACTGAGCAGGTGAAAAGACTGAAGATCTCCTTAACTGGATAAAATTTTGGCTTGCACTAGAACGCTGTCTCCACCCAAGAGTACAACCAAACCCTGTTGTTTCCTTGCTCTACTCACTCTCCTTTGGAAGAGTTTATTTGGTGTGTTGCTAAATAATATATAACTGTCTTCTCTCCTCAAAGAAAGATACTTTCTGTGCTTCCTAAAGGAACTTTCCTATGAACAAAACTAAGGAAAATCTGTCTGACTTACATTCCAGTCTAGGGATAGATTGCCCAGTGATGATGATTTTGAGTTCAATGTATTTTGTTACTTTGTGCTACGCCTTCAAGTAAAGTAGCAGCAATAGGATGCTGCTTTCTGTAATATCTGCTGAACCTAAGAGGAATTTTTGTTAAAATATTCAATATGAAAAGTAATACTGTGCAAAATAAAATGACTGTTTGAAGCATCACTTTTAGTTTGTATACAGTGACTGCACAGAATGAAAATACATCTAAATATTCATGAGTCTATTTTCTGGAGCCTATCCCAGAAAATCTGGAAGCAATCCAGGACAGGACATCAGTCTATTATCCCGAACACTCCACATACCCCGTCATTCAGCCAATTTAGAGCTGTTAATTAACTTCACATGTAGATATCTGGGTTGTTGGGAAAAACAGTGGAAGAATGTATAAATGTCACGCTGACAATTCCCAAGTGCGGATTCAAATTTTATCCAAGAAGTTGTGCTAACCATTATACCACTGTACCACGCCCACCAAATTAATGCACTCAGATTTAATTCTCAATTGGAGACAGATCTGATTTTGTTTCATTGCTAAAATCGATACTTCCTACCTGACCTTTTAGACATCTACGTTAAGCTGCAAGCAGGAACTCTGTACAGCAGAATGTCACCCAGGCCATTTCAAATAACTTTGAAACCAAAAAAAGATGGATGTTCAATAACAACTCCTCAAAGAAATCGGATTTTGTGTGGTCTCCACACCCCAACTGCTGTTCAGACAGAAATAAAGGCCATGCATTATTTGATGTACGCAGTAGCCAGACAGGCAAACAGGTTATCACTTACCCTTGGGTACAGAGAAGATGACTCATATTATCACATTTCATCAGCAAATGGTTCACTGTTGAGGAATTGAGACAAAAAACAGGTAAATTTTACATTAGCAAAAAAATATTTCTATTTCAAACAGAGCTGGTAGGAATATAAGGGTCAAACACAGCAGGTGTAAATACACAAACCCAGTAAACAGACATTAAACAAATACAAGTTAGTTCATCACAGCGTGTTTTTCTGTGTCTAGAATAAATTAAAGCAGTTTCACTGTCACTCAGGGTTATTTAATAACTTCTGACTCACAATAAAATTCCATTTGGCTTTACATCTGACACTTGGCAGAGATGTCCACTATTGGGCCCTAGGCAATGGGAATGTGTCCCAGGATTCCAGTTCCTAGTTAGGTTTTCATTTGATTTGATGGACGCTCGATAGATTAAGTCCTACTGGACTACATGGGTTATCTGGCATGGGCCCTAATATCCATTTGGCTGGCACATCCCCTTATGCCAATTTGCCACGAGTAACCCTCTCAGGAATACATACCATGGATTCAAAAAGTATTTGGACCCCATCAGTTTCTGCACACTTTATTTGTGTAGTAAATTTAATTTAAAATGGATAAATTTGCAATTTTTGCCTATGCTCACTACAGTCTCAGCTTTCTGTACTTGGACGAGAACAGTGGAACTCATTGTGGTCTTCTACTGCTGCATAACATCTCCCTCAAGGTTCAACGTGTTGTGTACTCTGAGATGCTTTTCCACTCATCACAATTGAACAGAGTGGTTATCTGAGTTACCATAGCCTTTCAATCAGCTCAAAGCAGCCTGTCTATTCTTCTCTGACCTTTTTCATCAACAAGGCATTTCCACCTGCAGATCTGCTGCTCACTGGGTGTTTTTGATTTTTTGCACCATTCTGAGTAAAAGCTCTTGTGTATGAAAATCCCAGGAGATCAGCCGTGACAGAAATACTCAAACCAGGCACAAAACAATCATGCCACGGTCGAAATCATTATGAAAGGTATATGCCTTTCAGCACAGCACTTAATTCATGCCGGAGGTGATGGGAGCTCAGCTCATGTACCTTTCATCTTGAAACAGGTGAATTTAAGGTACATATCTTGTAATTAGGAAGGCTCGCAGGATCCCAAGAAAATAAGGGGCATGAAGTTAGTGAAAGAATGAGGGATAATCTGACATCAACAGCCTTTAAAAAACTTTTTGCACAGCATGCTCCAACCATGGCACTCATAGCTGCATGTAGTATTCTGGACAAGGTTACCCCATTGTAAGTGCAAAAAGTCAATTGATAGCTATGACACCTGATGTTTCTTGCATACAAGGAGGCTAAATGAAACAGACAGACATAAGGTCTGAGCAGGAAATCGATTGTCAATAGTTAAATAGTGTTGACATTTGGGAGAAACAATTGAGTGTTGTCAGTCAGTCAGTCAGTCATTACCCAACCTGCTATATCCTAACACAGGGTCACGGGGTTCTGCTGGAGCCAATCCCAGCCAGCACAGGGCACAAGGCAGGAATAAATCCCAGGGCAGGGCACCAGCCCACCACAGGTGTTGTGTGTACTAATATACAGTATGTGATCACTGACAACATGAAGGCAAAAACATTTGGAATGATAGTTAACCATGCTTTGAAACTTGTGTGATCTTAGACAAGTCTGCTAATTTGAACAGAAAAATGGTGTTGATTGTGTTTGCAAGATTTCATGTATATGTGATTCTAAGCTTTGTTCAGTTTTCTTCAGAGGCCTTCTCAGTCAGCAGATCTGAAACCTGAATAGAATACCTTTGGGATGTGGTAGAACAGGAGGTTCGCAGCCTGAGCGTGCAGCTGACAAATGCAGAAACTGCCAACATGGAGAAGAATCTCAAAGGAATGTTTCCAGCATCTTGTGGAATCCATGCCATGAGAGCAAAAGGAAGTCCTGCTCAGTATTAGACAAGTGTTCATAAGAATTTGTTCAATGAGTGTATATGGAACATAAGACATACAGTTAATACAATTACTAAGTCCTTTACAAACGAACAAATCCAACTCCAAAGTAGTTTACCACAAAGTAGTGAAGAAATCACAGTTCTCTGTTTAGTAAAACCTATAATTACAAAACTTACAATATCATCTTATCCATATTTTTAGAAGACACAATTTACAATTTTTAATAGGATAATAATAATATGTTTTATTTATAGAGCACCTTTAATAGCTAAGGCATCAATTTCTTACAATGGAATTTTTACAAAGATTTACTCTTTATTTTTATTTAATAATTTAATTAATTTTGTGGATATTGATCCACACTGAGCTGAGAGACTGACATCTTTTGATTATCTCAGTATAAAAATGCAATATTCAGATCCACAACAGTCAGCTGTCTTCTTGCAATGCAGTCAGTGAAGTAGCTAACCCCTAATTGTGATCCTAGAGCCCTTATTTGTAGTTCCATGTATTCATTTTCCAAATCTGCTTATTCCGCTGTATTGTCACAGAGAGCTACAGCCTGCCCTAGCAGTACTGCTGTCAAGACAGTAATTAGTCCTAATCTTCATGCACACATCCACAGTAATTCGCACTGGTGATCCTAAATGATTTGGAAACTTCTGTAATTCAATAAGCAAACGGAGATTAAGCGGTGACATGATCAAAGGAATTATTCAAGGAATTTGAACAGTAGATCCCAAATATTACTTAAAAATAAATTCTGCAGCAAAAACATTGGGATACATTTTGAAACTTGTTAAGGTTAGACAAATGCCAGAAGATTCTTCTTCACACAAAGAACCATAGACATATGGAATAAATTCCTATGCGGATGTGCACGGTTTGGCCGATTGCCTTGTTAACACCTTGACGCACAATGGCACGTCTGCACTCAATGACAGTTTAAAAAGGAGGTCTGAGAGGTACAAAGGGAGGAACAATTGGATAGACGCTTTGGAAGGGAAACCAGAAGGAAAACTCCCCTGATTGGGTGTGAAGCGAATGGTACTTTGAGGGGTGTCCCAACTGAGTAGGTGTGTTGGAGTGGGGACTGGTGAACAAAGCCTCCTAAGGATCCAAAAAGCGCTGTCAGAGCATGAGGGATGATGGAGGTCTGACTCCATGTGTCCATGCACACCCCTTGAAGAGACAGACAGGACTGGAGTCAGGAGAAAGTGACCGCAGCTGTATAGTTGGGAAGACCTGCTGGGAGTGAGCTGGGGAGACAGAGAGTAGGAGCTACGACAAACTGGTCCATGATCGTCTCCTGGTAACTACTTTCTCATTTGGATTTTAATTTATTTAGTTATTATTCAATTTATCCTGCATATCAAGCACCATTTTTTATTGGATTAATTTTGGACTTTATTTATTAAGTTTTACACTGCACTTTACTGTTTGGACATTGTTTTAATACATCTGAGTTTTGTACTTTTGGATAATGTGAACCAGGCTGTTCTCTCTCACTCGCCACTGTGCCCATCTCAGTTATGAATTTCTAAGTGGTCCTGTGGACTGCTTAATGAGGGGTATATCACCTGTATATTAACCCATGACACTGTTAACATCAAAATTGTTCTAATAAAGAAATACCATTTAATATATAATGGTGTCATTTTTTTGTATGGACCATCTTGTGAATTTCCCATTGGGATTAATAAAGTATCTATCTATCTATCTATCTATCTATCTATCTATCTATCTATCTATCTATCTATCTATCTATCTATCTATCTGTCCATTTTTTGTGTGATAACAAACCAGTTGTTTGATTGAGCTGCAGTTGGCTGGCGCCCTGCCCGGGGTTTGTTTCCTGCCTTGCGCCCTGTGTTGACTGGGATTGGCTTCCACAGACCCCCGTGACCCTGTAGTTAGGATATAGCATGTTGGGTAATGGATGGATGGATGGATGGATGGATGGATGGATGGATGGATGGATGTTTGATTGAGATAGGATTGTATTGTAGTGTACCAATTTAAATTCACCCATCAACCTCATATGGGCAACTTTGAAATTTGAGAAGAAGCCATGATGAGAATGTACAAACACTACCCAGCTAACACCCCAGCACTGATACCTGTTGGCCTCTTCAGAATTTAGAAAAAAGATCTTCTGAGTAATAAATTCTGTCCCTACATTTCTGTCTGATCACACCTAGGATACTTTATGAATTTTGAAAGTCAAAACGGACAATATACACTCTGTTCTCATCAAATATTTTGATTGCGTCCTCATAAAATACTTGCTCACTGGTGATCACCTCCACCTAAACCCATTCTGGCTGTCCATTTACATACCTAAACTGGATTTCTACCTTTCTGTCTCATCTTACAGTCATATGAAAAAGTTTGGGAACCCCTCTTAATTCTTTGGATTTTTGTTGATAATTGGCTAAGCTTTCAAAGTAGCAACTTCCTTTTAATATATAACATGCCTAATGGAAACAGTAGAATTTCAGCAGTGACATTAAGTTTATTGGATTAACAGAAAATATGCAATATGCATCATAACAAACTTAGACAGGTGCATAACTTTGGGCACCCACAAGAGAGATATTGCATCAATACTTAGTTGAGCCTCCTTTTTCAAATATAACAGCCTCTAGACGCCTCCTATAGCCTTTGATAAGTGTCTGGATTCTGGATGGAGATATTTTTGACCATTCTTCCCATACAAAATCTCTCCAGTTCAGGTAAATTTGATGGCTGCCAAGCATGGACAGCCTGCTTCAAATAATCCCATAGATTTTCGATGATATTCAAGTCAGGGGACTGTGACGGCCATTCTAGAACATTATACTTCTCCCTCTGCATGAATGCCTTTGTAGATTTTGAACTGTGTTTTGGGTCATTGTCTTGTTGGAATATCCAACCCCTGCGTAACTTCAACTTTGTGACTGATGCTTGAACATTATCCTGAAGAATTTGTTGATATTGGGTTGAATTCATCCAACCCTCAACTTTAACAAGGGCCCCAGTCCCTGAACTAGCCACACAGCCCCACAACATGATGGAACCTCCACCACATTTGACAGTAGGTAGCTGGTGTTTTTCTTGGAATGCGGTGTTCTTCTTCCACCATGCAAAGAGCTTTTTCTTATGACCAAATAACTCAATTTTTGTCCCATCAGTCCAAAGCACTTTGTTCCAAAATGAATCTGGCTTGTCTAAATGAGCATTTGCATACAACAAGCAACTTTCTTTGTGGTGTGACTGCAGAAAGGGCTTCTTTCTTATCACCCTGCCATACAGATGTTCTTTGTGCAAATTGCGCTGAATTGTAGAATGATGTACAGATACACCATCTGCAGCAAGATGTTCTTGCAGGTCTTTGGAGGTGATCTGTGGGTTGTCTGTAACCATTCTCACAATCCTGCGCATATGCCACTCCTGTATTTTTCTTGGCCTGCCAGACCTGGGTTTAACAGCAACTGTGCCCGTGGCCTTCAATTTCCTGATTACATTCCTTACAGTTGAAACTGACAGTTTAAACCTCTGAGATAGCTTTTTGTAGCCTTCCCTTAAACCATGATACTGAACAATCTTTGTTTTCAGATCTTTTGAGAGTTGCTTTGAGGATCCCATGCTGTCACTCTTCAGAGGAGAGTCAAAGGGAAGCACAACTTGTAACTGACCACCTTAAATACCTTATCTCATGATTAGACATACCTATCTATGAAGTTCAAGGCTTAACGAGCTAATCCAACCAATTTGGTGCTGCAAGTAATCGGCATTGAGCAGTACATGCATTCAACTCAGCAAAATTACAAGGGGATCCAAATTTTTGCATAGCCAGTTTTTCACATTTGATTTCATTTCATACAACTAAATACTGCTTCACTAAAAATCTTTGTTCAGAAAACACCCCAGTACTTAGATGTTCCTAGGAAATGAAAGACATATCACTGTTATCTTTTTTGTTGAAAGTAGAGTACATTTTTATGCAGGCTGAGAGGGGTCCCCAAACTTTTTCATATGACTGTATATAGTAATTTATATTATTTTGGAGTGATGGATGCATTCAACGTGGAGGTGGCATTACATCAGGGATCAGCTCTGAGCCCTTTGTTATTTGCAATGATGATGGACAGGTTGACAGACGAGATTAGACAGGAGTCCCCGTGGACTATGATGTTTGCTGATGACATTGTGATCTGTAGCGATAGTAGGGAGCAGGCTGAGGAGACCCTGGAGAGGTGGAGATATGCTCTAGAGAGGAGAGGAATGAAGGTCAGTAGGAATAAGACAGAATACATGTGTGTAAATGAGAGGGAGGTCAGTGGAATGGTGAGGATGCAGGGAGTAGAGTTGGCAAAGGTGGATGAGTTTAAATAATTGAGATCAACAATTCAGAGTAACGGGGATTGTGGAAGAGAGGTGAAAAAGAGAGTGCAGCCAGGGTGGAATGGGTGGAGAAGAGTGTCAGGAGTAATTTGTGACAGATGGGTATCAGCAAAAGTGAAAGGAAAGGCTACAGGACAGTAGTGAGACCAGCTATGTTATATGGGTTAGAGACGGTGGCACTGACCAGAAAACAGGAGACAGAGCTGGAGGTAGCAGAGTTAAAGATGCTAAGATTTGCACTGGGTGTGACGAGGATGGATAGGATTAGAAATGAGTACGTTAGAGGGTCAGCTCAAGTTGTAAGTTTGGGAGACAAAGTCAGAGAGGCGAGATTGCGTTGGTTTGGACATGTGCAGAGGAGAGATACTGAGTATATTGGGAGAAGGATGCTAAAGATAGAGCTGCCTGGGAAGAGGAAAAGAGGAAGGCCTAAGCGAAGGTTTATGGATGTGGTGGGAGAGGACATGCAAGTGATGGGTGTAACAGAACAAGATGCAGAGTATAGAAAGATATGGAAGAAGATGATCCGCAGTGGCAACCCCTAACGGGAGCAGCTGAAAGAAGAAGATTTTTTAAATACATTTTAAGAAAATTAAATTGCAATTTCCAAAAATCATCATGACCAGGTTCCACATATATAGCTGTAATGACAACAAACTTCTATTCCTTAGAATTATTTCTAATTTATAGTCACATAACAAAAACAGATATATAGGGTTTGCAAATTTTATCTGCAACTTACTCCGAAAATTCTACAATAAATTTTGTGCAACCAGGGTATTTTTTAGACAACTTTAATGCTGTTATGCTCCATTTCCCCTTTATTTTTCATCATAATACATTAACGTATAGCTCTGTTTTCCTAATGCAGATTGATGTATAAGGAGCAGTGTTTTCAGTAACAGTCTCTTATAGACTCACCTTACTTGGCTTCTTATTTCTTTAAATTCTCTTGCCTTTTATTTATGTCTATCTAAAATCAAAATTACCTCTCTGTCTGACAGCAGTATTGCACTATAGTTTCAGCATTCTTATTCCATCTTATTTTAACTTTTACCATTCTTCTTCTACTAAACTACTCAAAAACATTGAAGATACATTTTGACATTATCAACATTACTCTCCTGATGCATTTTAGCAGTTGAATTTGTGCGGTCAAAGGCCTTCTCTGCATTGAATTAGCAGATGTCGAATATTCAGTGTGCCTGTCACGGTATTTTTTGCATTTTTTGTGTTAACCTGCTGCAGGTTTCTCACACCAGTTCTATCCAATTCTACATTTTATGCCACCTGTCATTCCACTCATCTACTCTGGTTCATGTTTCGATTTATTTTACTTCAACAGTTTTACACTTTTGGTTTTCGGTTAATGCTATTCTAAAATTTAACTTTAGAACTTCATATAACCTAACACATTTTTAATGAGCAGAAGAAAAATGGTGATATCACAGTTTGATTGATTTGATTTTTACTAATTTTTAACATAAATACATGTGTTAAAAAATGTGGTAATTGTAATGCAAACTTTACACTGAGCAGTAACCACTAGTCATAGGTGATGTGTCACAGTTTTGACTTTGGCAAAGTAGCCTTTAGTGCAAAACACTGCAGGACACAAAACAGGTCAGGTCATGGCTGTCCACTCATTCAACAATGACGCTGTCCATCCATTTGTCCGTCTCTGACACTCCCTGTCCTATGTGTATGCTGGTGAGGGAGCTATCCAATTTTGGAAAGGCAGACCCAGGGACACGATGAGCAGTGGAAATTGTCCCCCAGGCACACTAGGTTGACATGTATAGAGACAACTTGCAGATCTCTTCTCCTCTTGTTGATTGGTTCATTGTTGTTCAAAGTGGTGGATTTCTTCAATGACGGTTTGTTTCCAAAGCTCTCCATTTCCACCAAGTGTCTCAATCTCCCTAGGTGGAATGGAGCAGGCCTTGAGAGAATGCTTTAAACGGTCGTTCCAGCATTTCTTTGGGCCACCCAAAGTCAGGATCCTTCAGCATAGAACATACCTCCAATGAACATTTTTCTCATTATTTTCATGTTTTCATTATGTGAAGGCAGCTCAAATATTTCCTGTCTAAAATATCTGGTCTAATACTAGATGCCTTTCCGAATTTTAGTTCGTTAAGATCAACTTTTTAATATAATTTAACAAACAAGGAATTTGGACATGCATTGCAACAATCTGTGGTGTGGGTCTAAAAGGTAGTTTGGACAAGTGTTGTAGGACTCATGTTGTCTGCTAGTTTGGCCACCGTACAATGCTGCTGCCATGTGTGACCACCAGAAACTCCTTACACGTGACTCCACATACTCTCGTCTGCGTTATTCACTGCCAAGGCATTTATCCCACCAGTTCCACCTTGCACCTCACTTGGGCTCAGAGACGACACCATTAACCTCACTTTTCCAGATTCACTGAGATGACTGAAGCCAGGATCTTTAATATAAGTTACTAGTGGCCATGCACCCAGACTATTGGGCTTTAGCAAAAGAGAGGCATCGCTGAAGTTCTTGCAGGTAAATGCTGCCTATATGCACTTGTGCTTCCACACTCTGCACTGGCTCTGACTTCGACGGCTCTGTTATGTTGTGTTTGTTTTCTTCTACTTCAAACATCTTTAAAATCTGCATTGAAGTTTCTAAAGATATTACTTTATGTTTTCATGACATAAATGAAATAATAAATTAACTTTCTAAAAATATTAATATAACTACAGTACATGAGCAATAACTAAGAACTCATTAAGAATTACTTTGCGTTCTACAGTACGCACATTATCAATGACAGACAATGGCTATTCTGTGTAAGAAACTTGCACAACGACTGCACTCTAGCATACCGATACTTGCACATGCACCATAACTGGTTTTAAGCAGACTTTGTTATAAAGGAGTTTCATTCTCAGAGGATTTCCTAACCAAGATTTCACTGTATTTTTGCTAAATTCTACAGTAGTTATAAACAACAGAGTAACATATCTTGTCTCAGTTCTGCCTTGATTGTCACAGACTATCAAGTCATTTTTGTTTCTTATTGGCACAGTTAAACACATGTAAAAACTGATGTTCCTATGTTATTGTATTAATAGTGTTCTCCCCATTTTATTTAATTTTTTATTTAGATTTCTTTTTGCATACATTTTTTATTTTCTTTCCACTCTTTTAAAAATGGTGTCATTTGAGACTGCCTCTTTTTTTGTCAAGATTAAAATCTGTAATAGGGAAATCATTTCTGATGTGTTGAACTCCCAAAAGGCAATTTTATATTAGGTATGTTTCACACTTTAGATATCTTAGAAATAAACATTACAATTGCTGTCTTGTGCTGGGCACCTTGTGTTCATATTACTCATCGAAGTACTGAATAGCAAAATGCTTCCTGAGATCCCTGCCCATAGGAATGAACAATCAGAAAAGAGATCTCTTTAATATCTTTCTGGTTTCTCCTAGACAACAATGAGATCAGAAAGAATTAAAAAGGAGACATTTTCTTTTGTCTCACGCTTCTCAATTTTTTCTCCTGAGAAAAAAATACCCTAACTATTCTCACATGTGTCCCCTTTTCAGCAGAGATCTAAGCAAAGTCATAACAGATTCTGCAAGTAGTGTTATGACATTTTTTTTGTAATTTGAAAGTATTTGCATTGTGTGCTCAGTAATATATGGTGACATGTATGGACAGTTGTTTGCGGTAATACACCACTTTACAATGATTATGAAACTGTACTCCATTCTTCTGAATAATTCTATTAGTTGCTCTAATTTATATTGCTATGCTCCAATTAGATCATAGTCACTCTGGGAAAAAAGGTAGGCAGTGGTTAAGACTTTGGACTTTGAACCCTGAGTTTGTGAGTTCGAATCCCACTACTGACACCACTGTGTGACCAGGAGACAGACACTGCTCGGCCTGTGCTCCAATTGGAAAAACAATTGGATAAAGGCATCATTCCAATAATAAGTTAAAAAATATAAAATCTTGGAAGAGATGAAAACAAGACTAGAAACAGATCTAACATGCTCTTCAAAGCAAAGTCCCAATTTTGACTCTTTTTACCTAAGTATGCAACTTTTAATGCAATGCAATGAAATAATTGCACAATTAGATCTGGACCACCCTGTATTTGTCTGAAGCTATTTCTCCTAAGCAATTTTAGGAGAAACACCTGTGACAAAGTACATTTTTAAATGAAACATAAAATGAGAATCTCTTTTAAGTCTCATGAGCCATCAAAGATCAACCTTTGAGCAGTAAAGTCTTCCTATGGGAGGTGAATGAGATTAGATATGACATATGGGAATAATATGGTTTAACTCCTTGTGCATGGAAAGCCTGAGGCCTTTACTAGATGCTGAATGGTTTTTCCTATCAAGTTAAATAAAGACCTTGCATCCTATAAAATATTGTAGATGCAAACTCACTAAAATACAAATGCCATAATAAATTACAATGGTGAAGTTAAGGGAGGGTATTGATTTACATTGATTAGCATGCTATCTAACATCAATCATTATTATAATTTGTTAATGCTGAGGGAGCCATCTTGCATACATTATATCAGATTATAAAGAAGCTAAAACTGGGGGAACACAAACACGACATAACAGAATCCTATCACAGAATATCCTTTAACACAGGTCAAAGGCTCAGGTAAATGAGTTGCTTCAGAACTTCAGTGTACCTGGTGCCATGTCTACTTTTACCCCTAGACATTGGTTTTCTCCATTTGGCATACTATACTGTATGTATAGTTTATTATTGTTGTTTAGTTATAAACTATCATGTCACCATTTTAGGAAATTTGTTCTTAACTTAGTTGCCTCCATTTTGTGTGATTTTTCAAAATTGTTGTGGCCATCTTGTCACAGTTACAACACCGATTGATACTGTTGTGATTCAGGGCCCAAAAAGCTTGATTTCTTTGGAAAGGCCCAGGTCTAAAACTCAAAAAAGGTCTGAAGTCTACTCTCTTAGAGACAGGAAAGCTGTAAAAGCCCCTGGTATATAAAAGACAAAATAATTATATAAACCAAAACAAACAAAGCAAGAAAAAAAAATTTAAAAGGATACACAAGTTTCAAAACAAGAAAGGTAATTCAGAATTAACAAATCATATCCTCAGTCAAAATTAAGGCCAGAATAATATCTAAACAAAAGGTCAAAAGACTAACAAGACTTACAAGATTTCCAAAGGAAAGAACTTAGAGGGAGCCAAAAAACAGAGCAGGTAAATTAATACCTCAGCACCTTATATAGGCCACAGAAAATAACTGAAATGTCCTTAGGCCCTACCCCCTTTGGCCCAACATACAAAATCCAAGAAAGATAAGAAATTAAAATGACACACTTTTAAGGCAAAAAAAAAATTACAAAATAATTAAAAATATTTAATAAGAAACAAGTACAAAAACGTTAATCAGTCAAGAATTAAAAATCTGAAGCCAGAGATAGAGTTCTCACAAAACCATAAACACTACCACATGATTTGTGTCAGGTGATGCATAATGCCAACTCCCAAAGTGTACTTAAGATTGTGTTGCATGAGTATGGCTATCCTAGACCACCTTTAAAAAGGGACAACTGTCTGTATGCCTTTTGTTATTTCTCTGTCAATCCAAAAGATTGTGCATCACAAACATTTTTGGTAATGCAATGCATTGCATTTGTCATTTCAACACATGGCGCATCACTAACAATAACACTTCTTTCATGAATCCAATACCAAATGGCATATAACAAAGATAAGGCATTGCATGGTGTACTGCAAACATTAACACTGAGGTCTATATTGATTATTAAGACTTCAACCCTTCTTAGTCAGGTAGCACAGCTAGTTTTATGATATTTCTCAAGTATTAAAAACTTGGGCAAAGTGATTTTATTTGCAAAACTTTTCGGTTTCTGATTTTTTTGGCTTTGCTTTCTGACCTTGATTTTTGATTAACTTTTTCGGGTTGATGACTGATACAGTGTTTGTGCCCTTCTGGTTTTTGATCTCTTGCCTGTTCTTTTGACAATGGTATTCACTTACTTCTAAAAAGATTGCCAAAATTTCCTGGTCTTTATTACTCCCTTGTTTTCTAGCACTCTTGCTTGACCTAATAAAATTCTTAACATTCGGAACAGGAATCCTCCATCCACTTACCCTAATCTGTGAACTTGGTTTAGATGAACTCACTCAGTCATACAAGTTAAATTAATCTATCGTGCACATGTTTATAATGCAGGAGGAATATATTGCCAGCAGAAGAAAATTAACACAGACACAGAAAGTGTGCAAATGTCTCATTGATGGTGAACCAACCATGACCTGATGCAGCATCTCTAAGAACTGAACCACAATGTTGCCTTCAAAAATATTAACTCACCACAGCTGCACACTTGAAATCAATTTAACCTCCAGACACTGTAGCACTGCAAAGCCTGGTAGATCCACTTTAATAACGTAACCACAGTCTCAAATTCAGGGTAACAGGGGGCCAGAAGCAATCGAGCAACATTGGAAGCCAGACTGGGATCAAACCTCAGTGGGGCGAGAGTTCAACAAAAACAACAACTTTTATTTATATGGCACATTTTCATACAAATAATGTAGGTCAAAGTGCTTTACATGATGAAGAAAGAGAAAAAAAAGACAAAATAAAAATTAAAGTAAGAGAACACTAACATAGAATAAAAGTAAGGTCTGATGGCTAGGGAGGACAGAAAAAACAAAAAAACTCCAGACGGCTGGAGAAAAAATTAAATCTGCAGTGGTTCCAGGCCATTAGACCACCCAGCCCCCACTAGGCATTCTACCTAACATAAATGACATCAATCAGTCTTCATTGTATTCAGGGTTCTCATGGAAGGACTTGATGATGACGGTCATGAGGACTTCTGGTCTTTAATCCATCAATGTAGGGACATCACAGTGCTTTGATTAGGTGCCGCAGATTGCAACCACAGAAAACCGGAAAAAGAACAGAAGAGAGAGTAGGGGTTAGTATGGATTTTGGAGCCACCATGAATAGTAATGATAATTAATTGAATATGCAGAGCATCAGGATTAAATTAAAATGAAGTTATGAGAATGCCATGTTAAAGTAATGTGTTTTTAGCAGTTTTTTAAAGTGCTCCACTGTATCACCCTGGTGAATTCCTATTGGCAGACTATTCCAGATTTTAGGTGCATAACAGCAGAAGGCCACTTCACCACTTCTTTTAAGTTTAGCTCTTAGAATTCTAAGCAAACACTCATTTGAAGATCTAAGGTTACGATTTGGAATGTAAGGTGTCAGACATTCCGAAATGTAAGATGGAGCAAGATTATTTAAAGCTTTGTAAGCCATAAGCAGTATCCAGCCATCCATTTTCCAACCCGCTGAATCCGAACACAGGGTCACGGGGGTCTGCTGGAGCCAATCCCAGCCAACACAGGGCACAAGGAAGGAACCAATCCCGGGCAGGGTGCCAACCCACCGCAGGACACACACAAACACACCCACACACCAAGCACACACCAGGGCCAATTTAGAATAGCCAATCCACCTAACCTGCATGTCTTTGGAATGTGGGAGGAAACCGGAGCACCCGGAGGAAACCCACGCAGACACGGGGAGAACATGCAAACTCCACGCAGGGAGGACCCGGGAATCGAACCCAGGTCCCCAGGTGTCCCAACTGCGAGGCAGCAGCGCTACCCACTGCGCCACCGTGCCGCCCCATAAGCAGTATTTTAAAGTCAATTCTAAATGACACAGGTAACCAGTGTAGTGACATCAAAACTGGAGAAATGTACTCGGATTTTCTTTTCCTAATTAAGATTCAAGCAGCTGCTTTCTGCACTAGTTGCAATCGATTGATGTCTTTTTTTGGATAGTCCTGAGAGGAGAGCATTACAGTAATCTAGTCGACTGAAAACAAAAGCGTGAAGTAATTTCTCAGCATCTTTCAATGATATAAGAGGTCTAACTTTTGCTATATTTCTTAAGTGAAAAAGTGCTGTCCTGGGGCCTCATGCATAACGCCATGCATAGAATTTGCACTATAACATGACGTAAGCACAAAAGCGGAAATGTACTTACGCACAAAAAAATCCAGATGCAGTAATCTGTGCGTTCGCCAACTTCCACGTTTTTCCTCTACATAAATCCCGATCAGCGTGAAAAGTAACGCACGTGCACATGCCTGCTGTCCCGCCCCAACTCCTCCCAGAATTACGCCTCTTTGAATATGCAAATCAATATAAATAGCCCTTAAGCTCAGCCTTCTGTGAAAAGACAATGGGGAAAGCACGGGGGAAAATATAAGAATTTCAGCGAATACCATGTGGAGGCAAAGAAAAACGTACTATTTATTGGTTTAAACAGTGGTATAATCAACAAAAGGAAGTTGATTGAGTGACAGAGTGTCGGAGAAACTCGAAAGCTCAAGTTCGCAAAGTCGCACAGTGCCCGAGATAAAAAAGAAGTCACATATCAAAGTCGTCATGAAAAGGTGAGTCGTAGCCCACTGTCTGAGTGTCAAATGAAAGCTTATTAGGGTACAGACAAAAAAAATAGGCACACAATGGGAAAAAAGCACGAAATGTCAACTTTAATCTTGAAATTTCTACTTTAATCACGTAGTTTATTTTGCCATTAAAGTAGAACATCATAAACTTCATCTTAAAATCGTTTAATTTACTAGTTTCTCAAATCCCATCGTAACTAAAGTAGCATGTTAAATGCTTTGTTCTGTATTTGATCTTCTATGTGCTCTACATGTGTGAATCACTACCTGCTTCATAAACGGGCTTTCTCTTTCTCCAACAGGACACAAAATCCATTATATTCGTGATATTACAGCTCTCTGAATAATTAAAATACTGAGATGTATATGTGATATCTTTTTCATGATGATAGGAATGAAAGCATGTTATTAAACATGGGAACACGGTGGCGCAGTGCTTGTTCATGTCTCACGCAAGATGCTTGCTGCGCCATGCACGACCTTCAATGGAATAATTTAGCGCAGCAGTACTCTCTCTTTCAAATATACTAACCTCCAATTCTTGTCCTTACTTTTCTTTCCCCAAATACCCAATCGCTACGCAATCAGCTCTGTAATAGACGTTAAGCCATCTGTAAGCTTAGAATAATGATTCTTTAAAACATTTAAGGAACATTGAAATATCTTCGTAGTACGTGTTTAATTATTCTATCTATCTATCCTACCAGTGTCACGCCAGACCAGCAAGAATAAAGCACGAGGTATAGAATAATCCGTGAACTAGCCAGCGCTGCAGCACTGTGTCCTCACATGTTTGATTATTAACAATATAGATTATTTAAATGAAGTTAAAGTTTTATCTGTATAATATAATCAACATATTTTGCTGCATTTCATCATAAAAATGATATCGTCATCATATGTAAATACGCGCTTTATAAAGTGGCTCAGGTTGTGCAATATTATAACTGTTGTGCAAGTTTACAGTGAGGTAATTGTACTTATAAGTACAAACAGTTCTACAAGGAGTACTTGATGGACTGACTGAGTGAGTTTAAAGTTCTTGGGATGAAACTGTTTCTGAACCGCGAGGTCCATACAGGAAAGGCTCTGAAGCGTTTTTTCCATGGCTGAGGCAGCGTGTGCTTGATGCTGTATCCCGATAATTCTCTTTCTGATCAGCTGCTGCTGTGATTCCAAACTCAGATACACTGATATAAATACTCCAAGTACTCCAAGTAATATGGAAAAAGATGATCTGCTGTGGCAACCCTTAACGGGAGCAGCTGAAAAAAGAAAAAGAAGGTGCAGTGAGAGTAACAACGCTAAAGCAGTTATGGTATTTGGAATACTATAGCTATTTCCTGGACCATTATATTGTTACAGGTTAATTACAATCAGATGCATTACACTAATAAACAATATGCAGTTAGTTTCAGTGTATTTATAAAGCCGCGTCAGGAATGTGGATCTAAGAAAGAAAGGGTAACCACACAGGAACAGTAGCACTGCTTTGATGCTGGGTGCCGCCAGTCTGCAAAACCGAGCAGAGAACTTGCGTAAGACAGGGTATGAGGTACCGTGGAAATGTGTGTGGCTTTATGCCAAGTTAAGGTTTTATACATCGCGATTTGAGCGTGAAAATGTTCGCACATAACATTTTTGTGCGTACGCACCATTTATACATGAGGCCCCTAGTGATCTGATTAATATGTGAATTAAAATTCAGGTCACTGTCAACAGTTACCCCTAAAATCTTTACCTCCGTCTTGACTTTTAAACCTAATGCATCAAGTTTATTTCTAATTACCTCATTATATCCATTATTGCCAATTACTAAAATTTCAGTTTTCTCTTTATTTAGCTTGAGAAAATTACTACTCATCCATTCAGAAACACAAGTAAAACATTGTGTTAGTGAAACAACAGAGTCGAGGTCATCAGGTGCTATTGATAAGTAGGCCTACAGTTGCATGTCATCAGCATAGCTGTGGTAGCTCACGTTATGCCCCGAGATAATCTGACCTAATGGAAGCATGTAGATCGAAAAGAGCAGTGGACCCAGGATAAAGCCTTGTGGAACATCATATAGAATATCATGTGTCATTGAAGTATAATTACCGCAACTAACAAAGAATTTTCTACCTGCCAGGTAGGATTCAAACCAATTTAAGACACTGCCAGAGATGCCCACCCACTGACTAAGGTGATTTCTAAGAATATTGTGATCAATGGTGTCAAATGCGGCACTCAGATCTAAGAGGATGAGAACAGATAAACGGCCTCTGTCTGAATTTACCCGCAAGTCATTTACTACTTTAATGAATGCAGTTTCTGTACTGTGATTTGTTCTGAAACCCGACTGAAACTTATCAAGAATAGCATGTTTATTGAGGTGGTCATTTAGCTGCATAACGACTGTCTTCTCTAGAATTTTACTTAAGAAATGCAGGTTAGAAATAGGTCTAAAATTTTCAAAAGCAGAGGAGTCAAGATTATTTTTCTTGAGCAGGGGTTTAATTACAGCAGTCTTAAGACAGTCTGGGAAGACCCCCATATCTAATGACGAGTTTACTATGTCAAGAACATTATCAATTAGCACGCCCGATACTTCTTTGAAAAAACTTGTTGGTATTGAGTCAAGGACGCAGGTGGAGGGTCTCAGTTGAGAAATTATTTTATATAAATCAGGTAGATCTATCCTGGTGAAAGAATTTAATTTGTTTATAACTGAGTACTGGGGCTTAAGAGGATCAGTGTTGAGGAGATATACTATATTATTTCTAATATCATTAATTTTTTGATTGAAAAATACAGCAATAGCCTCACAAGTTTCACTGGAAGTATTTTGGAGGCATTCCATTGAGTTACCTGGGTTTAGCAGATGATCAATCGTAGAGAAAAAGACTCTGGGATTACTAGCATTGTTATTTATAATGCTAGAGAAATAGCAGCGCCTCTCATGACAGACTATGTTATTGTATTCTGTTGTTTTAACCTTCAATATCTCATAGTGGATAGTTAGTTTAACTTTTCTTCATTTACGCTCAGCTCTCCGGCATGTTCTCTTAAGATCAGACACTCTTTGGGTCTTCCATGGTATAACAATGCTAGAAGATTTTTTAACTGTCTTTTCAGGTGTGACTATGCCAGCAGCAGCTCTCACCTTAGTATTAAAATTTTCCACCTTACTATTTACATTATCCTCACTATTGTAGTTAGCACTACAAACAGACTGGTTGCTTAGAGTGTTTGTAAATTTAGAAGCTGTTGATGAATCAAAGAAGCGTTTTTTAACAATATGCTTCTCGTGAATGTTTTCTATCATTATTTCTATATTAAATAGTAAAAGAAAATGGTCTGATTGACCAATATCAATAATCTGCTTCACATCAACTTTTAGTCCTTTAGTAATTACTAAGTCTAACATATGACCTGCTTCAGGTTCAGAACCCACCCACATATACAGAGTACTTTTAGGAGCACAAGTTAACCTAAAACACAAGTATTTAGTATGTGGAAAATAAACTGGAACAACTGAAAAAAAATGCACACAAATATTGACCAAAAATGGGCCTTAGGACACTTGATCCATCAGCAGTAACACCAACCACAGCACCACCATACTGCCTAGATTCCAAAAGATCAGTTCCATAAATGAAGAGGTAGATTTTCATCATTGACTTGGAGCAATGTAAACCATCCTTGGAGTAACTAACATATGCATGCAGAAAACAAACTAAAAAGTTACATCCACCTGTGTTCTTTCCCCTCTCCTTTTCTTTAACTTGCTTGACAGATAATCACAGAAACTGGTATTTGTTTAGTGATTTATCTCTCATTTCCACACTACAGAAACAAATATGGTGACTAAAGTGCACAGGCATGGTGAGAGAGTGCTGTGCACTGCACTTGTCTTGACTTAGTTATCTACCCATTGCAGGGGCAAAACTACAGAGGTGGAGAGCAAGGGTCACAGCTGCTTAGGGTCAATGCAAACAACGTGATGTCTTGAAAAGTATGGGTTGGGTTTCAGGATGTTTCTGTTTTCAGATTACATTTGGTAATATAGAGTATTCCAATTATTTATATTATTCCACAAAACAAATGATATTTACTTTGGACTGTTGAGTATATTGTTTGTCTATAGCACAAATAGTTATGCTCTTAACTCTTAGGGAGTACTGTACATGAAATGAAGGGACAAAACCTCTTTTAAGTCTGCTTAGTACAGTGTTCTGAATATTGGAGGTGTCCCCTGGAGAGTTGGTTAAATAAATGAATCTTCACCTCTGGTCTGTTCCATCCTTTTACCTCGAAGGGCTGGAAGGGGCAGGGTTAGAGGTTGAGCCAAAGTGACATCACTGGTAATCGTCCATTCTAAGAAGGAAAATGGAAGATCTCTTAGAGACTTTTTCATAACTGTGTGTCTTTGCACCAGATCACACTCGCATGTTTGACAGTACATTCTTGCAAGGATAAGAAATCAAGTGAAATGAGCATTGTGAGCTCAATAGAAAAGGCTTCTTCTCCTTATCCTTTCAGCTTCCTACTGCAGATGACTACAAACCTATTAATAATAATTAATAACCTGCCTGCCCCACACCCAGGTACAAATAACAATATACAGTATTTGGACAGAAATAAGCCATTAAAAACACTGGAGTGTCAGAATGTTATTATCTTAACACCACAGCAGTGTTTCCCCTGATTTGCAAAAAACTGATCATGTATTGTACAGCACAGGTTTAATTTAAGTTGGTCTACAAAAAACCATTTAAAATAACAGTTTCTGACTTAGAATAAGGCAGGTTTGAACATTTGAACATTAGAACAATCTAGACAAGAACAGGCCATTCAGCCCAACAAAGCTCGCCAGTCCTATCCACTTAATTCTTCTAAAAAAGCATCAAGTCAAGTTCTGAAAGTCCCTAAAGTCCTATTGTCTACCACACTACTTGGGAGCTTATTTCAAGTGTCTATGGTTCTGCTTGTGAAGAAAAACTTCCTAATGTTTGTGCAAAATTTACCCTTAACAAGTATCCAACTGTGTCCCCATGTTCTTGATGAGCTCATTTTAAAATAACAAATACACTTATGCTGCACAACTAGACTGCAGTGCCCTTTAGATTATTTGGTAGGACTAATTTGCCCTGGTGCAGGTGAGTATGGGAGAGTGCATGAAAGTTCTGTGCTCTCCTGGATTCCTGCTAGAATAATTTCCAACTCTCTCTGACCTTACATTTGGATTAAAGACAACTGAAGGCTACATGGATGTATGGAAATAAAGTAGAGTATGTATGGAGGTATAAAAGAAAGATGAAAGATGAGTATTCATTAGTAAAATCCTAATACCCTAAAACAAAAAAAGTACTTTTTAAGTTTACATGTTCTAACAAATTCTTCTTTATAAAACGTAAACTGTAACTTATTTCACTTGGAATACAAAATGGCCAGAGGGGAAAAAAAAGTCTTCATAGATCTGAAGCAGAAGGAGGAACGGCTCCATCTAACTTGCAATTTTATTGCTCAGTTCTGAATATAAATACTGTATTATGAGATTATTGATGAATTCAGACAGAAGTTAAGTAAAATTAAGTAAAATCTGGTGGTTTAGCACTCACTTAGAGATATGGCAAAAGAGACACTTGAAGACCGAGCTCTTACCTTTATAGGACAGATATATTCTTCCATTCCTAAAGCAGTCCATGTTTAACATATTGTATGGAAAGTACACAGTATTGGGAACTTAAGAGTTTTGTATATATCAGCGTTAAAAAAAGAATAAGTGTCTGTGTGTCTATCTAGTTGCTATGTCTCTGTCATATGCCATTTATTTGTCAATAACATACATTACTACAAATGTTTATGACATACCGTCTGTTGGAATGACAAATGCAATGCCTGCTGTACGTCTCTGTTATATGCAATGTGGTATGGTGTTCATGAAAGCAGTTCTAATGTTTGTGATGCGGCATCTGTTAAACTAACAAATGAGATGCATCTTACTACTACAAATGTTTGTGATGCACCATCTGTTGGAATGACAAAGGCAATACCTGCTGTATGTCTCTGTTATATGCAATGTGGTATGGCGTTCATGAAAGCAGTTCTAATGGTTGTGATGCGTCATCTGTTAATCTGACAAATGAGATGCATTTTACTACTACAAATGTTTGTGATGCACCATCTGTTGGAATAACAAAGGCAATGCGTTTTTTTTAACTACATGAATTACAAATACATGCCAAAGGTACACTGCAAATGTTAGTGCTGAGTTCTACGTTGATTATTTAGATTTCAACCAGTCTTAGACTGGTAGTTCAGTTAGTTGATACTATATTTCAATCCAAGTCTCAAACATAACCTTTTAACAAAGCATTTGTTTACTGCATACAAGTTAAAGATTTTGCTAAAACAATCTGGCCAACTTTTCTGAACATCTATTAATATCTGCTGTGGAAATTATGATTTCTAAACATACTCTATGTAGTTGAAAGCTCTACGCTACAAAATGGGTCTGGGTCAAAACCTAATTAACACAAAGGCTCTTAATCAACTACCATAACATAATGGGAAATAATGTTCAATTCTATTTAAAAGGAGCAGTTCTATAAATGGGTAGGGCATATTGTATTTAATTTAATTTACTTATTGTGATGGAATTATTAAAATCAGTAGCACACACACACATACACGCACGTAATTGTGATTTTTTTCTAATCTAATATATATATATATATATGAATATACAGTATATACTATACATATATATATAAGTAGTTGTTTAATATCTTGTGTAATGTATTTAGTGTAAGTGATAAGTATGCGAGTGGGACACGTGTTCCCTGGAATGCCCATGACAAATTTCTCTTAAGAGAGACAATAAAGGTTAACCTAACTTATATATATATATATATATTTAAACCATTAAAATTTTTATATAGAGTAGAATCATGCCTCTAAGTATACAACCAAACATGTTGTGGTAGAAGGTGGCCTCTGCATAAAAGCAACGGTCCGGCTTGGTTTGCTCCATTGTGCTAGAAAGTTTTGTTTCAGCTGAATTTCCTTCCTTACCTTTCTGTGCTAATTACCTTGATACACAATGTACATCCTGTGAAACATTCAACATAAACTAAGCAAAGCAAATACCATTGTTGTAACAATTCAATATAGCCTTATAATCAAAGGTTAAAAATATTTTTTTACCTCATATATTGTTGAAGGACTTCCTTTCATAAAATCACAATACTATGTTTTAGTTCAGACAAATACAGTATGATAACATGCTTGAAATGCAGCGCCCTTTTGGCAGCAGGCTAATTCAAGTGTAAAAATATTCAATTTTTGAAAAGAATTAGGCCCCACATCACAAAACGTGAATTTCTCAAAATGTGAATTTCCCCTTGGGATTAATAAAGTATCTATCTATCTATCTATCTATCTATCTATCTATCTATCTATCTATCTATCTATCTATCTATCTATCTATCTATCTAAAACTAACTGAACAATCCAATAATGTTTTTAAATAGTGGGGTCTCAAGTTCAGTCCTGGGGTCCATTGCAGCAGACGGGTTTTTATTGAAATAAGTTTCAAAATCGGGGTGTCATTGTCTGTTTTATTGATTCCATTTTTTAAAATTATCTGGTCTTTTTTTCTCTTCTTCAGTTTTATGTTCAGAAAATTATTGTAGCTTAACATTTATTATTATAAGAAATATCGAAATATTTGTATTTTTGCTATAGCTTTAAATACTTTAACGCTCTTTGATCATTTTGCTATTAACTCAGCTTCTTCTGTGGATCTCCCTGCATTAATTGTATCATAATAATAAGAATTAATGATGAGCAGAGCAGACGCCACAGCAAATGACACTAATGTTAAATGGGTATAGCTACCTCAGTGTCAGAGCATTAGCAGGTTCATTAATAAATAACAGCTTAACATTTGGAAATGCAATATGAAAAAAATGATGATGAGGATTTTAAAAACCAAGCATGTAACATACAGAAATACTTGGTACACACCAATAAAAATGGGAAACCTGGTTCTATAATATCTGGATTGACATCAAAGCACAGAAATAGGGAAACAACAACTAGCATTATTCAGAAAAGAGTTCAGTTAAAAACAGAAGTTGTAATGGTGGATTGTTAGGAATAAATGTTCTGTATGAATTTGTAAAGTGCTTCTGACTGTGCCTGCCTTGTTAACTAAGGGCATGTTACTCTGAAGATCATGTGATGTGATTTTTTAACTTTTTAACTGTGCAATTATATATAAGAAGTCCTTTTTATTGGTCAGATATTTGCCAAAGAGTTTTCATCTGTTTAAGTATTTTGATACCTTTAAACATGCAAAAGCCACAGGTGTGCTAAAGATTACAGTATACCATTTATCTGTATGCTGATTGGTACAAACAGATGTGCTTCTTAACTGTGTTATGCAAATGAATCTTACTTAAGATTATTTCTTTGTTATAATCTTCAGTCTTGTCATGGTGAACTGACCTGTGCTCATGACAGGCTCCCACAACATCACATTTATAACATTGATTTTGACTGGTATTTAATGTAGTAATTTCCCTAACATCAATAAAATTAGCTTCCTGCAAGTGCTAAAAAATTAACGGTTTTCTGGGACTTTCCAAAGAACATGAACATGAAACGTTCTGAACTCAATAACCAAAACAAATATGAGCCAGAAGTTAAAGACTAAATAATGCAATGAAAGATTTTATATATCTAGTCTAATCTTCTTTTCTTAATTAAGAAATCGCTAGAGCTTTTTATTGAAAATGGAAAAGTTTTGGATGCACGAAACTGTGAGTGGCCATTTTAAAAAATGTCGCCTAAAAGACATCACAAATAGTGACACTGCAGAATCAGTGGATACCGTAACTAACAACAATATGACCGCATTCTAAGAACAACAAGGAACATTGCAGTAATGTGTAACTTTTAAAATAAAACATTATTAGCAAAAACAAGACACCTAGGTTAATAAAATGAACGTAGTTGACATTCATCAGATGAAAGCCTGTAGCCACAGTGAGCACTGAACTGAACTTAAGAACCACTGATGTACACTGTGGAATACAATCAGTGTTTTTCATGTTTGGTTTTTGTCAGTTCTCATTCACCATATGTCAATATTGAAAGTATATATATTAATGGTCAACCTGCTTCAAAGCTAAAAATTGAGCCATGGCCTATAATCACATTAGTATCCTAAAAGCTCCATATCCATGAGCAATTTTCCACATTTCAGCCACCAGACTAAAAAAGAAAACTAATTTACATAACACACACAAATGAAAAATAATATTTGGAGACTTTATATGAATTAAAGAAGAGCAGAAGTGAAGAACACTAGGAATAAAAACTGCCAAACTAACAAAATATTTAAAGCAAACCCAATCTTATTGTCTCTGACTGGTTTATTCATCTGTTTCTAGCAACCCACTTTTGGTGTTTGCTCAGAAAATCAAAGCTTTAAAAAGCTGGTAACAGCTTGTATCGACAGCGCTATCCCATGCTGCTACACACACTCCAATTCACATATCAAGTTAACAGGTCAGAGAATGACATACATTTGAAAACACTGATAATCTGTATTGTCTTCCTTGGCTCCCTATAGTATCTGTCCTTGCTTTCCCACTTTCTCTTCAGGGTGTTCTGTTTGACTCCTTAAGGTCTAAATCCTCCATACTTTCCTTTGGACCTATCTTGTCATGGGCCATCAACATCTGGCATGGTGTGGAAAGGTTATGTGCACCTTCTGGAAAATGGCATTCTTTCACCCCCATATTTCATAACCCCTCTATCTCCTATTTTCTTCTTGGCACTGTGCTGGGGATTTGTTTAATAGCTCCGAACTTATGATGTTCCAGTGTTTATAAACTCATTTTAATTCTTTCCTTTTCTACCTACAACTCTAATTGCCTGTTTACCAAAGTACTCATTGTACTCTCTATTTTGGTCTTTCCCTCAAAAGAAAAAACTGTCTCTACCTTCTGTTCTTTACTTTGCAAAGCATCTTACAAACTTACAAATTCCTCACTGGTCCACAGACCGTTCTCCCCACTCATAGGACATTGTTTTCTCCAATGTCAAGTTTTGCTGTGTGGGTTGGGCTTGTAGTTTGTAATTGTCTGAACGCCCTGCCACATACGACATGTGTCTCTGGTGCTGCTGAATTGTTTGTTGATCCTCTGCGCATATGCCCACTTAGCTCTCCTTATAGCACAAGATAGGTTGGCTCTGGTTACCCTGAGGGCGGCCTTGTCTCCAGACCTGAAGGCTGCATTTCTGATCTTGAGCAGCTTGTGCACTTCTCTTGTCATCCAGTGCTTTTGATTGGCTCTTGTAGTAACATCCTTGGTAACAGTAACATCCTCTATGCATTTGGAGATGTAGCCAGTCACAGAGTCTGTGTACTCCTCCAGATTGATGGAGTCATCATCCATAGCAGCCTCTCTGAAAATGTCCCAGTCTGTCAATTCGAAGTAGTGTTGGAGAGCTGAAACAGCAACAACCTGCCACACTCTGATGCTCTTGCGGGCTGGTTTAGTGTGCTTCAGCAGGGACCATAAAAATGCTGATATGACCTGAACAGCCGAGGTGGGGGTGGGGTAGGGCCTTGTAGGCGTCAGGAGCACTCGTGTAAACATTGTCCAGAAAGCTTCCCCCTCTAGTAGCAAAGTTCACATTCTGGGAGAATTTTGGGAGAAATGACTTCAAATTGGCATGATTGAAGTCTCCAGCAATAATGAAAAATGCCTCAGGGTGCGTCATTCGCATTTCTTAACAAAACTAAATACAAAACAACCTCCAAACTTGAGAAAGAGAGGCAGGCCAATAACCAGAGCAAACTGTTAAGATTAGTAAAGAAAGAAAGGAGTCTCTTCCCCCAATATAAATGCTTAATCTAAAATGTTATTGATTAGGTCCTGTCAGGTTTTAAAAAGGTTTTGTACAGATCCTCTAAGTGAGAATTAGATTTTTTCCAATTTCAAATAATATATAACAACAGTTACTGACTGACTTAAAAGAGGTGATGTAGGATTCTTCCAGTTGAGCAAGATAAGTCTCCGTGCTAATAGTGCAGTAAAGGCAATCACAGTTTGTTTGTCCTTCTCTACTTTAAGCCGATCTGGAGTACCTCAAACACAGCAGTTAATGGATTAGGAGGGATTATAAAACCAAGGCATTTAAAAATTTTGGTCAAGAATGATGTTAATTTGGTATAAGCCCAAAACATGTGACCCATTGAAGCTGGATCTCGATTGCAACGTTCGCAAGTTGGATCTTGCCCAGGAAACATTTTGGACAATTTCAAATGATACAGATGTGCTCAATAAAAAATTCTAAATTGAATAATTGAATGTTTTGCACATATGGAGATAGATTGAATTCTGTGCATGGTTACCTTCCACTCCATTTTTAAAATATTGAGTAAGAGATCATTTTCCCACTGTGCTCTGGGATCTTTAAAAGGAAGGGATTTTAAAATATTTTTATATATTATAGAAATGCTTTCTGAGTCCCCAAGATTGATCAATATCTCTTCTGGAATAGAAAGAGGTGAGGAAAACTGGGCAGATTTCATTTAGCAAAGTTTCTGATTTGTTGATAGTGGAAAAATTGTGTTGATGGGAGACAAAATTTGGAGTTTAATTGTTCATAGGATGCAAAAACATTATTTATGTACAAATCTCTAAATGATTTAATCCCATACGTTTTCCAAACATTAAGAACTGTGTAAGTTTGAGAGGATGGAAAAAGGTGGTTATCATGTAGTGGTGCCACAGATAAAATATCCTCTGACTTGAAATGCTTCCTACATTGGATGAAGGACAACTGGGTTGTAAGAATATTGGCGATACCTTGTATTTACTGGTGTACAAAGCAAAGAATATAAAGAAGTACTGCAGGATTTAATTTCTATTGCAGACCAAGCTAGTGTGTGTTGATCTATTTGTGTCAATGTCCAGGTTTTTATAGCTGACATTGCTGACATATAGCTTGTCGCCCAGTAATAAAATTGAAAATTAGGTAGAGCCATGCCGCCTTCTACACTAGGAGAATTTCAAAAGATATCTGGACTTAAAATTAATTTGAACAAAAGTGTGCTCTTTCCAGTGAATTCTCTAGCAAACAATAATAAATAGGAAACCTTCCCTTTTATCATTGCAGATCAGTTTAAGGGTTCAACATCACAAGTAAATATATAGCTCTTTTTCAACAAAATGTTGCTGTTTGCATGGACAAAATTAAATAAGACGTACATAGATGGTCTACCCTCCATCTTAATTTAGCAGGAAGAATTAACATTGTGAAAATGAATATCGTCCCTAAGCTTCTGTTCCTATTTCAAAACGTCCCCATAAACATTAACAAATCTTTTTTTAAGAAATAAGAGTCAATCACAAACTAATTTATTTAGAATTTGAAAAATTCACGCATTCAAAAGGTGACCCTACAACAACCTAAATCAGAGTTTGTTTTTCTGTCAACTTTTGATTGTTTTTTTTTTATATATATATTTTTCCTGTTGTGGCTTAGTCATGATTCTTTAATCCGTATCTTCTCTTCTCTGGTGACTGAATTCTCCCAGAATATTTTACCCCTTGGCTCAAGCCGAGTGTGAGGTTTCAGTTATTTCTAATGTATATTTTATTATTTCTTATCCTTTAGCCTTTATTTAATAAAAGATTGAAAAAAATTGCTGATAACTCCATAGTAATTTGGAGTACCAATAAAAACGACATCACTGATGAGAATGAATTATCTTATATGAGTACAAAATCTTGTGGTGGTAATCTTTCTCTTAGCATCACTGAGACAGAACAACACATCATGGACTTCAGCAGAAAGAGAGAGGGTTCAGCAGAGCTTCAGTGCAAATCTCTGCACAAACTCCTGTCCCCCTCCATTAACTAAACTCTCGCTGTCTCATAAACATTCTTTGAACTGCACAGCTTATCTTGTGAATAGCAGGAGCACCACAATCATTTATTAGACATCTTGTGTCCCATTCATTTACCGACAATGGTTAATGCAACATTAGGGTCGTAAATCTGCAGTCTGAGTCAAAGTACTCTCAACATTCATTAGAGCCTGGAGTCACTGTTAAAAGTTTAAGTAAAGCCTTATTGATTTTACAAACTGGTGGCCACAGAGTTGGAAAGAGCATGAATAGAGCCTAAAACAAACAGAATATAAAGAACTTTTCTTACATTGGCCCAGGAAAATATTTTCCACTGTGTTGTGTGTCCTGTTTATAGTCAGTTTATAGTCATTTAAAAAGGCACTGGGCACTACTAAATTTCCATTCTGTTTTCTTCTTTTCAATTCACTATTGGTCCAAAGAGAATAGAAGTATTGCATATTAACATACATATACAGTATGAATAGTAAAAAGCTTCTAGACCAGTGAGCTTGTCTTAGTAAAAATTATGATTTATAGAAATGAGCAAAAATACATCAGTGCTGGTAATAATAATAACATGGAATGAATTACTAAATAGTGTGATAGAGAGTACTAGTTAAGGCACTTTCAAACCCTGATGATATTATTTTGGAAAAATTAGGCAGATAGGATTGTTGAATTTTGTTTGGCTAATTGGCCTGTACTTTTCAAAATTGTTCTAATTTTCTAATTTATCTGTGAGTAATTACTTACTTTATGCCTCACTGAGTTGGCACCTTAACTTGGCACAGTGGTTTACATTGATCTCCAGAACTGCATCATCGGGCGACATCTACTCCTGGTAGGTACCAAACATGGCAGCAAGGTCAAAGGTGAGTCCTGACTAAGACTGACTCAACCACCCCCTCGGTCCCACTAAAGGACCATCCAAAGTGGTGCACATCCATCGTTGTCCTGCACATGGCTTGCCACATGGAGTCCCGACAAGAAGTAAGGTGGTGTGATTGAGGATTGTGCACCCTAATACCACCTATAAGAAGAACTCCTTTGTGCTGGCTCTGCCTTCCATGTGTCAGAGGTGGACAAGTGGATGGACAACGTCATTGTTGGAGCGAAAGACAGCCATGACTTACTTTATATTTACATTAGCCTATATAATATGAACTGATTTCTGTCCAACCAGCAATTACACTCATTTGGGTGGTGGAAATCCATCGCTACAATCTAGTTGCCAGGGGTCAAATTTATAAAACATGAGTACATGCACAAAGAGACCTGAAATGTACATACAAAACTTTCCATGCAAAGGTCAGGATTTATAAAAGAAATTAAGCATTAAAATATAACAAACAGATGAATTTCACACAATAAATTGTTCCACATGTGATAACAATCATGCCAGCTTTCATGAAGTCTTATTGAGTTTGGTAGAGTATAAGCAAAAAAACAATTTGTAAAATTAGAAAAATAAATGGTGTAGGTTTTTGGTAAATGTCCAGAACTTTACCACCTGCCAATATGAATTGCATAAAAGAAGAATAAGCTTCCTAGCAATCTCTGCCAAGAAACAATTCTATCAACATTATTATAATATTCGAAGACCATTTGAATTTATTAACATGAGGTGTTCATCTTTAACTTGTTGTTTAATAACTCTTATTAAAGGACATCTGGGCAGCAGATGTTTTAATTAACTGGAAATACTGAATATATAGTTATGATTTTAATGTCTAAAACAAAAGAAGGTCTATTTCAGCTGAGGGTGCCCTATTAATTTTTTTTTTTTGAAGACAATAACAAGTTGAACATATGCAACAAACGGCTCCACAGTTCAACTAGAAAAAAAAAACAGAAGAAAAGAGAAAACATTAATTGGCAATTAAAATCAATTTGTCCTTCTTCACTTTAAGCCCATCTGGAAGTACGCCAACCACAGCTATTAATGGATTAGGAGGGATTGTGACATCAAAGCTGTTTGATAAGAATTCAAAGATTTTTGTCCAAAATGATGTTAATTTGGTGCACTCCCAAAACATGTGGCCAGTGTGACTGGGGCTAGACTGCAACACTCGCAGGTTGGATCTTGCCCTGGATATATGTTGGACAATTTCAAATAAGACAAATGTGATTGATGAACGATTTTAAGTTGAATGATTCAATGACTCTCTGTGGTCATAAAAGATCCCAGACATCCTTCATAAAGAGTAGGTTGTATTCCGATGTCCAGGCTAAATTGCCCACGATGGCCTTGTCACTCTGGCCCCTAAATCTTTCCCTGTCTCTAATTGGCTACCACTCTCGCAACTTCACTACCCAACTTATACATTTCAAACTCAAGGCCTAGGTTATAAATGTATTTGGCCCGCAAGATTATAGCTTATGTCTATCAGGAGCTGGCCCGCTAGTATTTAGTACATGCACCACTACTACTGCAAATCCTAGATTGCCCTGGAATAGCTAGTGCTTTGTCATGTCAATCAAGGCCTGCAAGTGCCTGCTCTCCCTGCCGCTCTGCTGATATACTCATCAGTAGCCTCATGCAGTAACCTGGAGTCAAATATAAGCTAGCTCCTGAAAATGGCCAAACGAAAGGTGGGCTTTGAAAACAGGGGCTTTCAAGACAGGTGGGCGGCAGAGCATCTGTTCACTAATATAAAGTGTAAACCTGTTTGTCTTGTGTGCAGTGCTGATGTGGCCGTAATTAAATTGCTGAACAGATATTTTGATTTGTGTGAAAGCAAAGGGAGAGACACCACACAGTCCTAGGATGAAAAGTGGCTATGTGAATTGGCGTTTCTGTGCGACATAACAAACCATCTCAATGTGCACAACCTGCAGTTTCATTCGGCAAGGCCGTATGATCATGGACATGTACGTTGCAGTGAGGGCTTTAAAAGCCAAGTTACGCCCATGGGAGATGCAAATGCTACAAGGAAACCTAGGTCACTTTCCGTGCTGTCAAATCATGGCAGACCAAGGGTCTCATGTATAAATGGTGTGTACGCACAAAAATGTTGAGTACACCCATTTTCACGCTCACATTGTGATGCATAAAAAATAAACTTGGTTTAAAGCCACATACATTTTCACATCAGCTCAATCCATTGCATACGCAAGTTTTTCGCTTTGTTTTGCAAACTGGCAGCACCCAGCATCAAAGCATTGCAACTGTTCCTATTTGGTTTCCCTTTATTTTTTAGATTCACATCCCTGACACGGCTTTATCAAATACATTGAAATTAAACCGCATATCGTTTATTAGTTTAAGGCATCTCATTGTAATCAACCTGTAACTATATAATGGTGCACGGAATGGCCAAACTATTCCAAATACCATTGCTGCTTTACCGTTGTTGATTTCAGTGCACCACTCAGAGAATTTTAACCCACTCTATCTGAGTGTGTAATCACAGCTGTAGCAGCTAATCGGAAAGAGGACTATCAGGATATAGCATCTAGCACACGCTGCCTCAACCATGCACACAGTCTATTTGAACCCCTCACATACAGCAAACACTTCAGAGCCTTTCCTGTCGGGAACCTCGTGGTTCAGAAACAGTTTCATCCCAAGAGCTCTAAAAGCACTCAATCATTCCATCAGGTACTCCTGGTAGACCTATTTATAATTATAAGTATAATTATCTCACTGTAAACTTACACTACAGTTGTAATACTGCACAATCTGAGCCACTTATGCTTTCATATTGTATATTTTATCATTTTATAGGAAAATACATTTATGGGTGATTTGCATATTGAATCTCATTGTACCATACAATATCAAAGGAATTCAATTCAATTCAATAGAAGAGAGTGCATATTTACAGATGATGACAGCAGTTTTCTAAGTCGATTTAGATTTTCAAGTGCTGCCTTCTTGGAGCTCTTGATATTTTTAAGATGAAATGCAGTAATGTATGTATATTACATTATACAGATAAATTTTTAACTTCATTTAAATAATGTATACTGTTAATAGTTAAACGTGTGGACACATTGGCGTAAGGGTAGCGATGAGCTGGCACCCCATTAAGGTATTGTTCCTGACTCGCACTGTATGCTTGCTGGGACTGACGTGACCCTGGATGGATAGAAGGATGGAATAATTAAACACGTATTAAGAAGATAGTTCAATGTTCCTTAAAAGTTTTGAATAATCAGCGTTCTAAGTTTACAGATGGCTTGACATTTATTACAGAGCTGATTGTGTGCCGATTGGTTACTTGGAGAAAGAAAAGGAATGACAGGAATTGGGGGTTAGTATGTTTTAAAGACACAGTGCTGCTGCAATAAATTATTTCATCGAGGGTCATGCATGGTGCAGCAAGCATCTTGCAGGAGCAATCTCTGGATGGGGCAACAGCTTGTGGCCCTACTGTGCCCACATGTTTTATACATGCTTTAATTCCTATCATCATGAAAATGATATCAAGTATACATCTTAGTATTTAAATTGTTCGGAGAGCAGTAATATCATGAATGTAATGGATTCTGTGTCCTATTGGCGTAAGAGAAAGCTCTTTTAAGAAGCACGTAGTGATTCACACACATAGAGTACATAGAATAACACATAGAATGCGAAGCAATTAACGTGCTACTTTAGTTCCTATAGGATTTGAAAAACTAGTAAATTAAATTATTTCAAGATGAAGTTTATGGCATTCTACTTTAATGACAAAAAATACATGATTAAAGTGGAAAATTCAAAATTAAAGCTGGCATTTCAAGCTTTTTTTTCCACTGTGTCTCTATTTTTTTTTTCTTTTCTCTGTACATTAATAAGCTTCCATATGACACTCAGACGGTGGGCTATGACTCGCCTTTTCACTGCGACTTTGATATCTGACCACTTTTATTTTATTTCGGGCACTTTGCAACATTCTGAACTTGAACTTTTGAGTTTCCCCGCCACTCTATGTCACTCAATCAACTTCCTTTTTCTGTTTATACTACTGCTTAAACCAACAAATAGTATGTTTTTCCTTGCCTCCACTTGGTATTCTTGTATTTTTCTTTAAAATTCTTCTATTTTTACTTTTGCCATTGTCTTTTCACAGAACGCTGAACTTAAGGGGCTATTTATATTGATTTGCATATTCACAGAGGCGTAATTCTGGGAGGAGTCTGGGTGGGGCAGCAGGCACGTGCGTTACATTTCACAAAAAACAGGATTTATGCAGCGGAAAAACGTGGATGCTGGCATATGCACAGATTTATGTACTGTATCTGTTTTTTTTTTTGTGCGTACGCACTTTTCTGTTTTTGTCCATATGCTATGTTTTAGTGTGAATTCTATGCACGGCATTATACATGAGGCCCCAAGTCTCTATCTCTGTATTTTCAAGTGCACATTTTGCTGAAAAACATAGTGCTGGATTTACACAGTGATTTGCTGACTTTAAAGCCCAGAAAATTAAGTTTGAACTTCTCAGTAATCCATTTGCAGTTGACATAGAAAGAGCAAATATGAACAAATGGAGCTGATCGAAACTCCAATGTAGTGACACACTGAAAGCAAAGTATGACTCTGTGGATGATGCACAGTTCATCCAATGCACAGTTCCTTCTATGTTATCTATTTTTATAAATCACAATCATCTTGTAAATGTGCATAAGTTAATCTGCCCCAAATCACACTTGGTTTACTTGTAGAAGGCTAATAGTAAATAATCCCCAACTTAAACATAAAAGTATCAGTTTTTTTTAATGGTTGGCTTTGTTTATTTATATTTAATAATCAGAATCATAAAACAACTTTATTACACTTTAGTTTAAAATAAGTTGTAAGTCTTGGTTACACATAATATTTGTAACCGCTGTTTGGCCTCTAAACATACTTTAAACACATTTGATTTTGAGGTGCTTTGTGTCTGTTGTTTATAATGCAATGCTAGGTCAGGTATAAAGGTTGGTTTCTTGCACTTCCTGGTTGTCCAAGTTTGTGGATAAACCAAAAAATGTAGCATTATTATTATATGATGTTAATAGATCTCTGGTTACAAATTCTTTCCTGTCCTTTCACTATGACTTACACTTTACATTTTGGCCTTGGGTTGTGTGAGCTATTTTGGTGACTGACTCTCTGGCTATTGTAATGTCTTGATAAACCCACACTGCTGCTATTATCAGACAGTCAACATTGCAAGGCTGGAGGCATTATCAGATGGGATGGCTATTGGGTGTGATATTAAGAAAATAATGCCATCTAAAAGTTTGAGGAGTAGAAACCTCCAGGGGAAACTGCTTAAAAAGGGGTGAGCTGCAGAAGGAAAGGAGCTATGGAGAATGGACAGTAAGAGGAGGCTCGTTCTCAAGCAGAGGAAGCCATGTGGAATCTCAGCTGGAGTTTATTTGCAACCGCTGGAGTGCTCTGAGGCCAGAACATCAAAAAAGACAAGGGCTTAGTGTTGGTGTGTTCGGGAGCCAAAACACCACAGCGGATTACAGAGACATTTGTGATATGCTCTGGGCTAGAAACAATAGAGATTCTGAGAGTATAACCTTCCAAGACATTTGTGGGGTGCTCTAGAGCCAGAAACACCAAAGCCTCCAAGTGTATAACCATCCTCCTCCTAATGGAAGTTAAGAACTTGTAAATAGTTTTACAATGTTTTTTGGTTTCGCAGTAAACATGCCATTGGCTCAAATTCCAATAAGTCTTTAATGTTGTGTTCATTTCCTCTATTTCACTATGGCGTTTCAATAAACTGCGTTTCTTGAATTATGATTTACTTGTCAAATCCTGTGCTTTGTTCACCAGATTCTTGTTTTCCCATTTTCAGCCTTGGTTTGTTATTTGTTATTATCAGTGCTTTTAGAAAATTTTTCCTGTGTTTACTTGGGCTTACAGTAATCCCTCACTTATCGCGGGAGATAGGTTCCAAGGCCGACTGCGATAACTGAATTTCCGCGAAGTAGGGACACTATATTTATTTAATTTATTAACGTGTATTTGGACGTTTTTAAACCCTCCTTGTATTGTTTACAACCCACCATTTACTCTATTAAAAACAAGGACAACTGCTAAGCAATATGAAATCGGTAGATAAGTTTACACTTACTGTATAGCGAAGTACACGTAGCAGCTTGTAGGCGGTCATGACGTCGTCGACCTTGTTGCAAAGATTCCTAAAGCAGATTCCATCCAGACTACTGCCTTATCACGTCCACTTGCAACTCATTTTGCACCCTGGTTAAAGGACACTGCGGCCGTAGATCTTATATGCTTTTCCTCCTTTTTAAATAAAAAGAATCGATGTCCTGCAGCGGTGTAGCTGTTCCCTTCCTTTAACATATCCAAAACTTTTACCTTTTCTGCAATCATTTGCATCTTCTGTTGGTGCTTGGACACGGCCCCTGAAGCATTAGCACGTTAAAGATGAATGAGTGAGATGAGACTTCCTGGTTAATGCAACACTCCATTGCTGAGCCAATCAGCAGCACACAGGAACTTAACTGCGTGCTCTGATTGGGTAGCTTCTCAGCCATCCGCCAATAGCATCTCTTGTATGAAATCAACTGGGCAAACCAACTGAGGAAGCAAGTAAAAAGACCCATTGTCCGCAGAAACCCGCGAAGCAACGAAAAATCCGTGTTATGAATTTAGATATGCTTACATATAAAATCCGCGAAGTCGTGAATCCGCGAAAAGTGAACCGCGAAGTAGCAAGGGATTACTGTATAGGTAAAACATGTATATATGAAATTTCTATGGTTGTGATATCCAAAGAATTATAATCCAACATTTGGCTTTAGTTAGTGTCACAAGAACTGACAAAAAGGTTTGGGGCAGCCACCTGTATATTATATTCTGGCTGCAAAATCAGAATAAATGGTGTACAGATGTGTTCAGATCAGAATCCAAAACAGAACTGACTGGATAGAGGAAAAATGGCAACTTTAAAGGCCAGTACAGGAAGTGACGTCAGCCAAAGGGCCAGAACCAGAAAGGTCCTCATCTATAGTCAAGGACCCGGAAATGACATTATCAAAGAGGCCAGAATTGGAAGGGTCTTCATCCATAGGCTTGGGCCCGGAAGTGATGTCATCAAAGGGGCCAAAACCAGAAGTGACGTCCTCAGGGCCAGAACCGGAAATGATGTCCGCAGGGCCAGGTGGAATTTTCCGTGAACGGTCTGCAGTAAAGTGAATAAAAGAATCAGCGCGCTCTGCCACCCCCTGGTCTGGAGTGGAATTATTCTCGTTCAGGCCTTTTAGCTGCCTCCCATACACATGTGTGTGACATTAGTTTTAAAGTTTTAAGGTCATTTTATGACTTCATTATTATGATGCTGTGACCTGTTGTTAGCGGGACATGTGACAGTCCAGGTTGGCTCCATGATCCCAGGCAGCTCGGCAAATGAGGACACAATCAGTCAGCAAGAGGGTGGTGCAAAAAATGCAAAGTGCTTTTATTAAAACAAACAGTGTTCTGAATTAAAGTTAGTGCCAAAGAGTCTTTAATCAATAAATAAATAATCCAATAAACGTAAGTGCTTGTTGTGGATAAAAGGTCAACAAATAAATAGTAAATATCCATAAAATCGAGGTTAAAAATTACACAGGCAGGAATCTGTCCATTCATTAAACATAAACACGAGGCACAGTGCATCTTTCTAAAACTGTCATCTCCTCAGCTTATACCACTTGGGATCCTGTGGACACCGGAGACGTCCTAATGACAGGCACAGCCAACCTTCAAAATTCAGCCTCAGGTCCCTGCTGCCATTCCAGGCTCCCACCAGGGAGCCCACTTTGAACACCGGGTCATTCCTGCTACCTCAAGGACACTCAGCTGGAGTGACCCTCTTCAGCCCCCTCAAGCATCGGCCATATGCTCCTTCACAGAGCTCTCTATCTCAGCTGACTACCTCCACCCTATCACGTTAGCTCCTCTTTGCTCCTGCCATCTCCTTTCTTTTCTTTTAACCTCCTATCCTCCTCTCTTGCATCCTGCTCAGGTTCCTCTTTTATCCCTCTGTGGACGCCGTTTCTCAATTACTCATGTACAAGTGCAATCAGCCCCAATCATTCTGTTAAACATCCTAGGGCCACACAAGCAAGCACACCCACGGAGCCCGAGCCGCACCATTTTTATTTATTTAAAAATTACTCAACACAAAGAACCCCGCTATGACACAGTGACCTGAGACTCAGTAGTGCAGTGGTATAAAGGTCAGAACAATGCACTTCCTGGCCATTTGAGATTACAGATAAAACATGACAATTAGCAATTTTGGTCTTTAACTGTTGATAAGGAATTTTCCTGTTTGGAGCTTAAGAGAAAGACAGGATTGATCTCTGGTTTAGAATTTTGCCTCCTAGTTCTTTCTACACAGGACAGTTATTATAATTACGATCCGTCTTCTGATTCCATTCCTATTACAAACAGCTGCCACCTCACACAGACAGTGCAATAACCAGATCTGATGCATCCAACTGTAGTTCTTCTGAATGTTCATACATTCATTCTTGCATTGTACAAAAAGACTGTAAAAGCTCAAATTCTCTCAGTATCAGTGATATCCTTTTATATTTTTATTTTATTTATTCATTCTAATATTTTGTCTTGGGAAAATCAAGAAATCAGATGCAGACAGTTACAGCCATAGGTTTGCAACAATGTGTGTGTCTTCTGTTTTCTGGACTATAGCAGTCAGTCATTGAGGATTTTATTGTGCAACTCAAATAGACTTTCCTGCTTGCTAATTTCTGAGCAGTGTGGGATGGTTTGTCAGAGAAGTGTTTTTTTATAGTTTTGGGTTTTTTTTCACCCTCACACTGCCTAGGTCTATTTATGGCTAATGCTGTCTTGCTTTTGGAACTGACTGTTTGAAGGAAGCATTAAATATAACATCCCAGCTGTGCTGTTAAACTGAAGTTACTGGTACAGCAGTGCTGCAAACTAAGAAAGGCCTATTTGTGGTTATCCTTGGCCTTTGAACCATTGTGTGGGCCATTATGGGTTAGTGCAGAACAGATAGTGTATTTTTGCTTTCTCATTTCTAAATATTGATTGACCACTACAGGATAATCCATCAATTCATTTTTTACTTCAGCCCAGGGCCAAAGTCCAAAGGTAATCCTCAGCATCTGATTTAAAAAAAATCATGCAATAGCCTGCAAAGATCTGTCTTGTATTTGGTGTTGTCGCACTGAGTATTCTCTCCAGCATTTACCAAGTGACATTTAAGAGGCGCGGGAAAAGCACTACAGCATACTAAACCAGCGCATGATTTTAAAGCCAAATTAAAATGCTGCTTGCGCCTCCACTTTCATTTGTGGTTCTCTACAGCCTTGTGGTGAACATGAAAATCCATTAGAAAGTCTCAAAAGCATCTAGGCGCTGTAATGTTCTTTGTTTCTTTCAGATAAGGCGGCTATTCCTTGTAACAGTTCCAACAGCTTGCTATGCTCCCAAATTTCTTAAGTGAGCTGAATTTCCTAACCAATGTTCATAGTTAATATTACTGGTGTTTTACAGTCTCTTCCAGAATTTATTACAGTCTTTCCTGTTTCCTGTCCACAGGAATGGTTTCTTAGATGTAACATGCATGGCAAAGACTGTTTCTTTTAAGACTTATTTGCAAGGTTGAATAAGTGTATTTGATGCCATTCTAAATAAACACTTATTAGCTTTCCATCTGTCCCTTAATAAACAGACTTAAATATTGTTAATCAAACATGTTTCAGTGTTTTCTGTCTTCCACTTGCCCAGTTTCTTACGATTTCTTTATGACAGCTTGAACACCATGTCTTGGTGTGCTAATACTCTGTGACTATATCCTAGTTGATACAGAACTATGACTGTCCAAGCATGTTAGTCTAGAAATTTCCAGACCCCTCCTTCAGTCATTCCACTATTTGTCATTAATATCTAATAAATCAGATTATTTGTTAAATTGCACCACTAGTGGTCCTGGTTCAACTTTATTTAATCAGGTGTGCTGCTGATGGAATCTAATACACACATGGAATGTCTGATGTGTTCTGGTTGGCTCACAAGATATCAGTAGGGTTCTGGAAGATATAACTGCCATCAAAAATAATATTCACTAGTAGGCTATAAGCATGTGGATAGATAGATAGATAGATAGATAGATAGATAGATAGATAGATAGATAGATAGATAGATAGATAGATAGATAGATAGATAGATAGATAGATAGATAGATAGATAGATAGATAGATAGATAGATAGATAGATAGATAGATAGATAGATAGATAGATAGTGTCACGCATACGTCAGTGGGTCGCCTTCCAGGTTCTGCTGAGGTATGCAGTACCATCCTGAAAGGAACAGGGGCTTTGCCACTAACCTTATCATTTGGTTCTGTCTCCACAGCTCAGAGAAAATGCTCACTGAGGGTAACTGACTCTGCCCCTTCTGGGCAAGTTCCTATAAAGCCATGCATCCCTGGAGGGAGGTGTTTCACTTTGAGTCAAGCTAATCTGGAAGATGGAGCTCCACAAAAACAAAGGACCTGATCAGCTGAGCAACAACAATGTTAAAAAGAAGGCAACTGCCTGTATTTTCTGTTTTGCAGCAACACAGTGCATTTATTTTATTTTCTGTTACAAGAATTAAATGGGACAACCTGGTTGATGTCCCAACATTTCATCCTTGAACCCGAGTTTTGCTACCGTTTGACCACAATAGACAGAGTTTCAATAAATGTAAGGACAAACTTAGAAAAAAATAATAAATTGGAATAAATTCTATGTAAGGTTAGATAGTAAGAAAGATACGGTACAGATGTCCAAAACAAACCTAATTGCATTAGACAATTCTATCTCCTATAAATATAAACTTCATTCATTTCATGTTTTTATCTTGCTTATTGTTCATTGCATTTATTATTTATTATATTTACTATCATTTATTATATTTATCATTATTTGTGTTTTGTTTTCTTTACATACAGAATTAGGTGACTGTTGGACGTGCAAGTAAGAATTCACTGTATTCTGTATATGTGACAGGACAACTACTACTATTATTTGTTCATTAAGCAACATACATGTGCTATTTTAAACAATAAGGCTTTTTTATAATTTATTTCTTTATATACCTTTGTAGTTTAAACACTTCTTAAATTCACAGCATTCTGTAAACTTGACAATGATGACTAAATAATTCTATAAATTTTCAAGTGTCTTTGCTTTGTATAAATGGTATTCTAAATATATTTATTAATTTTTGAGTTATATCTACGATCTTAACATACCTCTTGGCAATATACCAACTTATCTGCTCCTTCTTGTATCTCAGCTGAAATAAAAGATCATATTGCTAAGCACAGTATACGAGTTATTTTTCATCAGTTTGATGCCTACATGTTTAGCATTAGATTTGTAAGGATGAAAACTAGAAAACAGCTGAGATGGAGGTCTGGAAATTAAAACAATAATAAAACATTCCTAGAAGAGAACAGAAGGATATGAAGAATGAACACGTCCAGAGCTTATGTCCTAAGGCATCGCAATCAATATCCAGACTGAGATGCTGTCACAATCAGAAGGCTTTGTGATCCTGCATCTACTGTAGATAAAGTACTGGGTAAAATGGCACTTGAGAATCAACACAAGTAAATATCAGCTTAGTTTTAATTTATTTAAAATAGTAAGCCTGAATCTCAGTCTTTATTTTCCTGTACTCTGGCAGGCTGTTAGCTTGTACCATTTAGTTTGCTCGCCCTTTCTGGTCTCCTTCTTAAACAAACCGACCACAGACTGTTAGGCTGGGGGCCCACCACTCCCTGACCCTGACACTCAGCACTGGAGCTCCACAGGGCTGCATGCTGAGTCCTCTTCTTCATTCATTATACACCCACAATTGTGCACCAATACATAGCACAAATATAATCATCAAATTTGCAAATTACACCACTGTGGTAGGACGGATGCATAACGGTGATGAGTTTATCTATAGGGATGAGGTCAGCAAACTGTCTGAATGGTGCTTCATTAACAACTTGGCACGCAACACCTCTAAAATTAAGGAGCTGATTATCAGTTTCAGGATGCAGGAAGATGAACTTGCTCCACTGTATATCAGAGGAGACATAGTGCAGAGAGTGCCTAGCTTTACATTTCTTGGCACACACATCTCACAGGACCTCACATGGTCTGTTAACACAACTTCTCTGGTGAACAAGGCACAGAAGCAGCTCTACTTCTTAAAGATGCTGAGGAAAGCTAGCTTGTCCAAGCAGTTGTTGGTGTCCCTCTATCGCTGCTCTGTGGAAAGCATACTCCCCTGTGGCATCCTGATATGGTATGCTGGCTGCTCCATGGGTGACAAGAATGTTCTTCAGAGAGTTATCAAATCAGTATAAAAATGACCAACACCCAGTTACCTTTACTAGAGGACATATACAGAACTCGATGTTTATGAAGGGCCAAAAAAATCTCACCCAGGCCACCACCTTTTTACTCTGCTGCCTTCTGGAAGAAGTTATAATTCTATTAAGACACACACTTCCACACTACTGAAAAGCCTCTATCTGAATGCTATTCAAAAAACTTCATTTTGTTAAATAACTTAATCTGAGTGCTTTTGAACTTATGCCTTTCATTGCCACCCATGGTATAAATGAAAGAAAAGTACAGCATCTCAGAGTCTCATTGCAATCACTGTAAAATGGAACTACTCCACTATTTATTATTTATATTTCCCACTTTCAATGTTTTATTGGTTTTATTGTTTATATTAATGCATGTATGTAGTTTAAAATGGAGAGCATATATTGAATATGTTGAAGATTCTGTTTTTATTATATTGTTCTAGTCAGTGGACACACTAAAAATTTTGTTGTACATCTGTGCAATGACAATAAAAGGCATTCAATTCTATTCTATTCTATTTTATTCTGCTCTTATACAACATTCATAATGTTTCAGGTCTTCCAGCAGCCATTCCACATATACTTCAGAAGAGGTCAACCACCTGAAGCTAAGCATGGCCGGTACTTGGATGGGAGACCATCTAGGAAAAGCTTGGGATACTGCAGGAAGAGGTGTTGGTGAGGCCAGCTGAGGGCGCTTACCCTGTGGTCCAAAACTGGATCCTAATTCCCCAGTGCAGTGATGGGAACGTTTTGCTGTAAAAATGGAGCCGTCCTTTGACGAGGTCCTGACTGTCTGTGGTTATAAAAGATCCCTGGACATCCTTCATAAAGAGTAGGGTGCACCCCAATGTTCCAGTTAAATTGCCCTCCATGGCCTAGTCATCCTGTCCCCCAGTACATCCCCTGTCTCTAATAGACTATCTCTCACACCATTTAGTAGCTCATTTGTGATGAGCATACTGGCGCAAAAATGCCTGCTGTTGCGTCATCCAGGTGGATGCTGCACATTAGTGGTTGTTGAAGAGGCCCCCCACTCACTATATAAATTGCTTTGAGTAGTGAGAAAAACACTATATAAATGTAAAGAATTATTATTATTATCATTACCATCTATTTCTGTATGTGACTTTTTTATTTCCTGGTTCCGTTCAACCCATCCCATTATTACACTAGTCCACACACTTAGTTATGATTCTTTTTTGTTTGTTTTCCTATGTGGTACCCGGAAGGGGGTTGGTACCCAGCCGGGATGCCCGAGAAGACCGGAGGAGGGCTTGTGCCTCCTCCAGACCTTGAGGGGGCGACCGTCCTGGGGGCCACGGGTACAGAGCTGGGAAGCTCGACCCTGTAGGGGCCCATGGTCACCGCCAGGGGGCACCCCAATACCAGTAGGACTCTGGACCTCAGCACTTCCGCCACACCCGGAAGTGCTGGGGGGAAGAAAAGAAGGGACACCCGGAGTGCTTCCGGGGATACAGCCAGCACTTCCGCCACACTGGGGCGTGTCGGTGGAAGATTGCCGGGAACACACCTGGAGCACATCCAGGTGCTTATTTAAAGGGGCCGCCTCCCTTCAGAGGATGACTTGAATCGGGTGGAAGATGGATGAAGACTCTGGAGGAGAGAAGGAGGCGGCCGGAAGAAGAGAAAGAAAAAGGCATTGTGTTGGCCAGAACTGTGGGGTATTGCCGCTGTTGAGTACTGAGTTTTGTGATGGAAAACCTCAATAAATGTGTGTGGGGTAAATCTAACGTGTCTGCCTGTCTGTGTCCGGGTCAAGTTCCACACCTATTTCCTCTTTTTTTTGTTTTCTTCCCCTTATCAGGCATAGGACTGTTAAGAAGAAGAGCAAAAAAAAAAACGTCAGAGCATCAAGCAGTTTGTTAGTATTAGGTTGTGTCCTGGTAAGTGGGTGACATATTTAGTCAAGTGATGTCAAGTACTGAAGGATGTTAATTCATAATTTCAAGAACTCAATTAGCATTATTCTTAATTTAAATATTAATTACAATAGATAATGGGATTTTTTTTAGAATCCCATTTCTGTAACATTTACACCATCTATTGGCAGCTCAGAATAACTTAGTGAAAATTGAATAGTTATATTAACATAATATCTTATTATCAAACCCCTCTTAAACCAGTTCAGGGTCATGATGTGGCCAGATCCAATCTCTGATATGTTTTTTTTATTGCAGAAGTTCACTTGCAATATACCCTTTGGCCTAAAAATATTGTTTATAAATACCTAACCTATTCATCTTTATTCATACATTGTTGATTTTTTATGAACAAATTTTTATTAAAGAGAATAAAATAAATAGAAAAAGAAACAGGATTATGAAATCAGAAGACAAATCCACCCCACCCAACTCTGTGAAGAACATAATAAACAGAGACAAAGTGGAGCCTTCGTGATTCATCAAAAAAGGCAGCATTCCGCATCCAGACTGAAAAACAAATGCAAAAAGGATGAGTTCCTATCATCTCCATCTCCAAGATCCACTAGTTTCATGACTGAAAATCTTACCCTAATATTAGGACCAGAAGCATCATTAACCCTCAATGCCAAGAGCCCAAGAAAAATTAGGTTATAGAAAGAAGATTTCGAAGAGTCAATAGAAAAAGAAGAGGAAAATTTCCAGCGACAGGCCAGCGTGAGTTTGGCAGTGATGGTACTCGACCTCTACTGGATTAGTCTCCTAAAAATGCACCTGCCCAAGGTTCTCCATCTCTGGAGCACACCTACATCTCAATCCCCCTAATGATTGAGTCCCTCGCTATCACTACATATTTGTTTTTGTGGACTGGTTTTGAGGTGACCCATTGGAGATACTCATCCCTACCTAGCAACTCAGCATTTCCAGAAAAACCATCCAGCACTGTAAAGTCCAGAAAACGGTTGGAGACCTCAGACTCTGGGGTTGGTGCATCTGCACAGTGTGTACCTCTTGCCTTGCACTTATGTCTGACTGGGACTCAGCTGTTTTTACCTTTTTGATCTGTAGTCTCCTTTCGCACCACTTTGGGGGTGTATACCACCCTTCTAAAGAACATCTGGACAAGATTCTCCAATTCCTTACTACAATGCAGTCAAGCCTCCTCCTCCACTTAAGTAACCTTGAGCTCGAAATGCTGGATCAATTGCCATCTCCTGCAAGTTAAAGAATTCTGGGAGCAGACTTTGGTGAGGCTAGACTCCAAAAAGTCCCCCATCATACAGGACTTGCATTGTAGTGGCCTCATGTTTACAATTTGTTTAGGCAATAGTTAATCCTTTTTAAAATTAAATATAAAATAATTATATGTTTAACAAACTACAGTCACTGTTTAATACTCACTGGCCCTCTCTAAGGCCCTGTATAAAATAAGATGGTCTCACTACTAAATCCTTTCTTCCTTCTGACACTGACTCAGTCTGTGGTGACTATTTTGTTTCTTTGTAGAGTTTCCCTTAAGCTTGTCTGTTTCCATAAGAAACATTCTCTCTACAATTCGTTTTGTATTCTAACAAAACACCCCTATAAATACTACAACTGCTTATATGCCCTAATTTTTAAAGTGTGCTATTTACTCTTGTGTTCCTCCTATTCTAATGCTCTCCAGCTTATACACATTGTACCAAAGCTAACTTAGAATTCCTCTACTTTCATCCTTAATGGGAAACCCATCACTTATTTATTATTAACAGATATGAAGCCATCAAACTATTTATTTATTGTCCTATTGCTGAGCTGTTCAATGCCTCTCACCACCACTGCTGCTTCTTGTTCCCATGTGCTTCCGAGAGTCAAACATCCCTTCATTCACAACTTGATCCTGGATTGTTGAAAAAGTAGCTAAAATACTTAGAGAATAAAGCTGGAAATAGTGCTACTTGGTCTCTTTGTGTCAACCAAAAATTAAGTTTTAGAAGCAATGCTGTACTTTAATCAAGTTACACATACACAGATGATATAAGACACCCAACTCTCAGTACAGTCCACCAGCAGGAATGAGATCAGCATTCAGTACACACTGTGTACATCAATCTCAAGCCAAGAAAAATGGAGTCCAAAGGCGTAAATAACTGAAACACAAACAAAATGCCACTTAAGTAAAAATGAATAATAACCTGATGAGATATAGGCCCAGAGGGGATATATGTGTTTTTCGGTACATGGCAGCATGGGTTCCTCCAGCTGAATCAATCAGCTAATAACCTCTCAATGATGAATTTAAAGAAGGAATATCAGTTGATAACTGAAATAAGCCTTAATAAACAAAGAGAAAATAATGACTTCATTTCTTCCAGAATAAAGTTTAAAGAAATATTAGAGTCTGTACAGAAACTCTAATGAGTAGAAAGGGTGCATGGCTTTGTGTATAAATCAGGAAGAAAATTAATGAAAAATTAGAAGTGGCCTACAAGTTATCAATGGTCGCCTCAGGAAGGTTTTTGTTGCACAGGGAGAGAAGAAATGACTGGAGACCTGCTCCATGTGTCGATCTTAAGACTGGACTGATAGCCTTTCAGTCTTGTATTGTGGAATGACTGAAGTCTAGGAAAAGATTTACTTGTTGGCCTTCAAAGAATAAATTGGGGATTTTCAGGATTTACAAAGAGTCCAGAAACAGTCTTTGTTAAGAAAATACACTGTAAGAGGCCTTGGACAGGACAAGTCACTGCCATTTGTGAGTATGAATCCTATGATATCTGTTAATTATCAGTGAGAAATTTATCGAGTCAGGAAAAATCATTTACCACACTATTCCTAAAACTGTATTGGATATTCCTTCCCACTATTTTCCCTGATACCAATGAGGGAGATATTAATTCTCATTTTTCTGTCTTCCAAATCTGTTAATTTAGAAAAGAGGTTTCCAACTTAGAGTTCCTGTTTGGATTTTATTTTCATTGCAGTTGACTGAATTCAGAAATTCTTCAAATTCCTTTCCTGTGACCTTTTATGTTTATCCTTAACAGCTCTGTCTTGGTGGATTATAATTCCAGAAAGAAGCTTGAGGGAGAAGGGAGCTGATCCTGCATGATTCTCTTCATGTATTCACAAAATTAAACTGTGGATGGATTGCTGACATGAAGACCCTTCTTTGTAGGGATTGAAATTTCAGTGTGAGCCCTTCTGAATGAGGACATCATTGGTAACCCAGTGAAAGAAAAAGAACTTGAACATAAATGTACTTTTTTGGGAGAAAAATAGAATAGAATAAGTTGGGTATAAAACAAATGGTCCTTGAAAGTTACTCTAACATGCGACCATTCCTATACATATAGTTATGTGTAAGAACATTCGCTTTCCAGTTTTGGAACTTTTTAAACAATCACTTCATAGCTTTATTCTGCTTGTTTCATTTATAGGTCCATCAAGTGCAAACATCCTTATTCATTAAAGAATAAATTTGATATTTTCAAGTCAAGGGTATTTTTTTCACAGTCATTGTGTATATTATTCACCCACAGGAAATTCTGTTCTAAAGTGAAGCATTTTTTTATTAATTAAAAAAAATACAGTACCTGTGTTTGCAGTTTCTAATAGGGTCTCAACCTTGAAAAATTACCAAACTTAACGTTTATAGCAGGGCCAGGTCAGAGATGTCATCTAGCAAAGAATGTGCACCTCTTTGTGTACAACCTAAGCAAAACCAACAGAACATTAAAACAACTATGACGAGAACAGGCCATTCAGTTCTATTAACCTAGTGTCACACGTGGACACTAGGTGGCACTATTGCTCACCTTTTCCCCAACAGACAAACACACTGGACACAGGTTAATAGTACAGTGATCCCTCGCTATATCGTGCTTCGCCTTTCGCGGCTTCACTCCATCGCGGATTTTTATATGTAAGCATATTTAAATATATATCGCGGATTTTTTTGCTGGTTCGTGGATTTTCTGCGGACAATGGGTCTTTTAATTTCTGGTACATGCTTCCTCAGTTGGTTTGCCCAGTTGATTTCATACAAGGGACGCTATTGGCAGATGGCTGAGAAGCTAGATTGCTTACTTTTCTCTCTCTCTTGCGCTGACTATCTGTGATCCTGACGTATGGGGATTGAGCAGGGGGGCTGTTCGCACACCTAGACGATACGGACGCTCGTCTAAAAATGCTGAAAGATTATCTTCACTTTGCTATCTTTTGTGCAGCTGCTTCCTGAAACGACATGCTGCACAGTGCTTCGCATACTTAAAAGCTCGAAGGGCACATATTGATTTTTGACTGAAAAACAAACTCTGTCGCTCTCTCTCTCTCTCTCTCCCTGCTCCTGACGGAGGGGGTGTGAGCTGCCACCTTCAACAGCTTTGTACCAGCGGTGCTTCGCATACTTAAAACCCAAACAGCCCTATTGATTTGTTTGCTAGAGAGTGTTTTCTCTATCTATGTGACATTCTGTGATCCTGACACGCACTCCTTTGAAGAGGAAGATATGTTTGCTTTCTTTTAATTGTGAGACAGAACTGTCATCTCTGTCTTGTCATGGAGCACAGTTTAAACTTTTGAAAAAGAGACAAATGTTTGTATGCAGTGTTTGAATAACGTTCCTGTCTCTCTACAACCTCCTGTGTTTCTGCGCAAATCTGTGACCCAAGCATGACAATATAAAAATAACCATATAAACATATGGTTTCTACTTCGCGGATTTTCTTATTTCGCGGGTGGCTCTGGAACGCAACCCCTGCGATGGAGGAGGGATTACTGTACTAAGAATATTTTTTACTTTCTTCTTTTTTCCATGTTGTGCCCCAAAGCACCACAACCACCACAATAAACAATAAATCAATAATGACTAATACAATTACCCTTCCAGCAGCTCCGTAACACTCCCTCCCAACTCCGGCTCTCTTGCTGGGTCTCCACTAGTCCTTTATATAGTCCTTGACCCGGAAGTATTTCTGTCGTTCCGTCCCCATGACTAGGGACTACTTCCAAGCTATATGGGAAACAGAAATCCCCATGTCTCCCTGCAGCGTCCTCTGGAAGCACCCATGGTACCCAGCAGGGCTGTGAAGCCGAACTCCATCTCCCATAGTTCCCTGCGGGAATCTGGGGCACCGCTAAGCTGCAGGGAAGTCGTCATCTAGCGTCCTGGGGATGTCGGCCGGGTTGATCTGCCAGCCATCCATCACACTAGATTGTTTCAAAATAACGTCAAGTTAAGAATTGAAGGGTCTGAAAGTCCTACACCGTGGCACATTAGTTGATCATTTATTCAATTTTTTACTTTCTTGTATATGAAGTATAGAGAAAATATTGAAATCGTCCAAAAATTTGACCTTGAGATTTTGATGAATCTCTGCGTTTTAGACCTCTTCGAGTCTGATTTACTTTCTCGTAGGGAAAGTATTGTAATCGTCCAAAAATTCAATTTTGAGATTTTGATGAATCTCGACATTTTAGACCTCCCTGAGTTTGAAAATACAATTTTTTGGAATTCTGTCTGTGTGTCTGTCTGTATGTAAACACGATATCCTGAGTACACTTTCACTTAGGTCAACCAAATTTTGCATAAAAGTATTAGGTACAAAACGTAGATTTCTATCAACTTTTGGGCTATTTCCGCTAACCGGAAGTGGTACTTTACCTTTTATTCATGCAGCTGCAGAGTCCAATTTATTCAACTTTACTTTTATAATAATTGTTCAATATATTATTAATTTGATTTGATTTGTTGTTGATGGTTCTTTAATGTACATAATATAAAAATATAGTCATTGACTTGCAGTTTACTCCTCAAATATCCATCGCCATATCTGAATATACGAGAAGGTCTAGGAGAGACCACTCCTGATTTTTTATTCTTTGTGTGAAGAAAATCTTTCTAATATTTGTGCAAAATATGTCCTTAACAATATTTCAACCATGTCACCGTGTTCTTATTGAAGAATGCATTTCAAAATAACAGCTGGGATCTATTGTACTAATTCCTTTCATAATTTTAAACACCATGTATACGTCACCTCTTAATCCCTGTTTGCTTAAATTGAAAAGTCTCACCTCCTTCAGTCTCTCCTTATAGCTCATACCTCTCAGCCCTGAAGTCAGCCTAGTCGCTCCTCTCTCAACGCTATCTAGTGCTGCTACACTTCTTTTGTAATATGGAGAACAAAGCTGTTCACAGCACTTCAGGTGAGCCTCAATAGTGTGTTGTGTAACTGAAGCATAACCTCTGTTGACTTGTACTCCACACATCATGTACAGGATATAACATCTTATATATAACGTGATATGGTATCTTATACTGTATATAGCCTAATGTCTGACCTAACAGTGGACAAATGTTAACATACCAATTCAGAAATGACAGTGGCCCTGGCAGAAAACAAAACCACTGTAAAACACTGTCGATATGTGCCTGCACTTCATCTTTGGTCCTGCACATTTCTTTCTCTGTTCTGCATGAAAAGAAAGTTTTTTACAAAACAAAAACACCAAAAAAAATTATGTGAGTGTTTAAAAACAGCACATAAACAAATAAAGCTTTGGCTACACATGTGCTAGAGTCAAGACAACACAGGCATTAACCAGTCAGTGATCCAATACCATGACTGTTTCACACTGAGCCATTACCAAGCTGGCACAGTTTCCATGTACATACTAGACAAGACCCAGCCACATGAATGCTTTTTCCCACTAAAAGACAAATAAACTACTCTTAATAACACTTTCCTCCCTTTCTTATACAGTACCTCTAGCCTTGCTTCCTCCCACCAGTTGTCCACCAACCATCTGAAATCCGCTGGTCTGGTGAGTGGAAGGAGCTTTTAATCAACAGGCAAGAATAAGTGGGGGAATGTCCAGGGAAACACCAAGCATAACTTCCAGGGTGAAGATTTAGGCTTTGGAACCACCAGAGTTCTCCTTGTAGTGCTCACCCAAATGGGTCCAAGGGTTTCTTCTGCTCCAGACCTGATGTCTTTCTTAGAGACCAGGCAAACTCAAATCTCCTGTTAATTACAGTCATGTAAAAATGTGAGTTCATCCCATGGAAATTGTTCACTTTTTAATATATTTGAACAGGCAAACATTAGATCTTCAAGCAAACAGTGCCTACAGATAAAGATCATATATTGGACACATACAAATGACACATACAATAAACATGGTGTATTCACTCTTATAAACCAAAATGATAGAAATGCAGATTTGTTTTTGGAAAAAACAAGTACCCCCTACATTTTTACAATTTCAGATCCATAAAATTAGAATCGGGTGTACCAAATAGGTGCCATGAGGAAGCTGTCATATATTAAACCACAGATCTCGAGGGTCTGGTGTTCTCTTTGCTATTGATATCTGTGGTGTCATCATGCCAAGATCAAAAAAGCTCCCTAAGGCCCTCAGAAAGAAAATTGTTACTGCCTATGAGTCTGGCAAGAGATTTAAAAAAGATTACTTACTATTTGAAATCAATCATTCCACTTTAAGAAAAATCATCTACAAGTGGTGTAGATTTCAAACCACTACTAATTTGTCTAGGACTGGCCAGCTCTGTGAAATCATCCCAAGAGCTGAATGTTTTTTAACAAAAGAAGTTTCTAAGAACCCCAAAATTTCATTGCAGGATCTGCAGGTCACTATTGCAACAGTCAGTGTCAAAATGTATGTATCGACAATCAGAAAGAGATTGCACAAATGTGACCTGCATGCAAGGTGTGACAGCAGAAAAACTTTACTGTCCAAAACGACTTCAACTTGCCATTGGATATTTAGACCAAGACCAGTAGCTTCATTGATAAAGCTTGCGCATGTACAAAAACAGTCTTGAAATTAGTGTATTCAACTTCCCACACAAATGTCTGGATTTCTAAAAGAAAACTTGATGGGGGAACTTATGGCAGCTCTGACCCATGTGTACTCATCATTTTGGAGAAACTAGGAAATGATCAAGCAGGGAAATGCAGCTAAATGACGACCCGCATGCATAATCATTCATATCACTGAACTTTTAGTCTAATGTGTGTTGACAAATATATTACACCTCCAAAGTGATGAATGTGATATACAGGCTTCACTTCTCAAGGAACTAGCCGACAGCTCAGGAACATTTCACCCAAGCTTCACTCCATCATGCCTTCTGTGTTAGAAGTCATTAACTGGCCTGTGAGCCACTACATTCAGTTTTCACATGGTGTGGGAGTACATACATGGAAAAAAAAAAAACATGTTCTAGCCAACTTAAAAAGGCAATTTGCAGCAGTGTCCAGTTTCTTCTATAATCGGAGCATTATTACTGCGCTCTGTGATATATAGGGTCCGTGGCTCAGAAGGAAAGGCCGGTTTTAAATAAATAATCGCCGTACTCGCAGCTTAAATAGGGGGCACGGTAGTGTGGCCAAAGCGGTTCCGGTGTGCGATACGGGCTTGGGCGTTTCCGCACTGAAGTGCACAAATGTGGGATTGCCCATGCCCATAACTGATGCTGGGAGCTACAGCTGGAGATTGCAGGCAGCTGCAAGAAGAGACCCTCAGCAAGAGTGTTTGGCCGACACTCGGGGGCATAAAGAAATGGTTGCTCACGCTGAGTGCTTAAGGGGTTGGCTCGCCACATAAGGCAGCGGGAGTCGTGGAGGCTTGGGAGAGTGAGCCCCAGTGTGAGCACCCTGGTCACTGGGCAACCTGAGTCTCAGTCTGGCGAGAGCTGTACAGAGCCAGGGGTCAGAAAGCTACCAGACCAGCAAAAGAAGATCAGCTGCAGGTAGGGCAATTCCCCTGTTGCAGGGCCCGTATGGGCGAAGCAGGGGAGCCACCAGTTAAAAGAAGAAGGCACCATGTTTTTAAAGAAGGGTCTACTTCCAGCCAGTATTTTAACCTCGATTTTTAAATGTAATTATTTATTTTGATTATGTGGTGCGTTTCCCAGAGGGTGATCCAGCTCGTAAGATCCTCATTGTTGGGGACCCGAGTGGCTGGACCAGGCCAAGGGGTTGCCCACATAACACCTGGCTGCGGCAGATAGAGGGTCATTTCCGGAGGGTGGGACTGGATCGTGTATCTGCCTGGGGGGTTGCCAACCGGAGTTGTTTCGTCGTGTAGTGGGTGTGGCAACACACTGTACCAGTGCATGCTCTCCAACTTCACTTGACTTGATTTGAACCTCCACTTTGGATCACCCTGTTTTTATGGATTATTTATTTATTTATGGAGTTTTGATGCACTGCACTATTTATTTGAACACTGTTTGCACTTTACACCTTCCCCTTGCTTCGTTTGGTGTCCTCATTGTCTAGCTCATCCGGTTACATTACCGACGGTGTCGGGTTGAAGAGGCTCCCAGAAGAGTGGTGGGAGTATGGAGCAGAACCCGCATCGTCACACACTCAAATTGCAATAATAGCAACTAGAGAGAAAAAAGCTGCTTTTGTTAACTTGAAGAAGTTACATTCCATTAATGAAAAAATCTTCAGATCTGACTGGCAAACTTCATATCTCAATTACCTAGGTCAACCCATGACTCATTTATTTTGAGGCAAAGTAGCTTTGACAGACATGATGGTACTGTAAGCAATGAATGACTTGTTAGTGAGGTAACTAGCTGAACCCTGAGTTTTTCATATGGCCTGCACTGTTCATAGTAACAGTAGTCAGATCATTACATTTGTCAAGTGATAGAGGCTACCTGTTCAGACAATGTTGCCTTACATCTTTCCCGTAATCCCCAGGGCACAGGGAAGAGGCTCTACAAGGCCATGTATGACCTTGTGCTCTCAGCTGTGGAACACAACCAGTTACTCTTGAATGCAGGTGGTGGGGTCTCAACCTACCAGGAGGGAGGAGAGGCTGCTCCACCAGCCAATGAAGATCTGCAGCATTATGATTGCATATGTATGAGGTTGATTAGCATGCTCCATATTTGGATGCTTCAAGCTCACATTCAAGGCTTACTCAGATATAAATATTTACAAGGTGATAAGCCGTAATTTGCATAGAAATGTGTGTCCACCAGGTTTTATAAATCAGATTTTTTATTGCCGTAGATATCTTCCTGTTTTTTTGGTGTGCTTATACTTTCACAGTTGAATCTATGCAGAGTTTTATAAATGAAGCCTCTGGTCTTCTGGAACAATGTGCTGTGGACAGGGGAATCAAAGATAAAGTTGTTCTGCCATAGTAGCAGTAGACATGATTGGCGCAAACTGAAGACAGCATTTCAGGAGAAGAACTTCATACTAACTCACTGAAACTAATGAAGCTTAAGCTTTAGGCCCTAGAAGTTACTTTAATTTTCATCCCCATTTAACATAAAAACTATACAGGATAGGAATTTTTGATTCAAACCAGTGACTTTGACAAGTGATATAATTCAGTAGAGCAATTTTAATCAAAATCTGAGATGTAATGATTACATTTTTTAAAAATTTGTGGTGATCCGTCACAGAACAACCCCATTGAAGAAGAGAACAGTAGTTACCGAGACCTGTTTGTGAAGTGGCCCCGATAAGATCCAGGGCTCCATAAATGTAGGTCCACACTATACTAACTGTGAGGCATGGTGGTGGAAATGTTAGGGTTTGGGGTTGCTTTGCTATCTCAGGGCCTAGGCAGCTTGCAGTCATCAAGCCAACTATGAGTTATGCACCTTATCAAAGAGTGCTTAAGGAGAATATGTTCAAAAATTGAAGTTGAACCAGAAATGGACTTTTACAACATGATAATGATCTGATATGCACACTAGCAAATCCACGAAGGAATGATTCAAAATGAAGAAATAGAAGGTTATGGACTGGTCTAGTCAAAGACCTGATTTGAATCCCATTGATATGTTGTGAGGGAATTTGAAATGTGCGGTATATGCAAGAAAACCCACAAACATGTTACAAATGAAGGAATCTTGCATTGAAGTGGGGTCAAAAAGTTTGCAGAGTCCATGTTAGAGAGTAGTGGAAGTTTTGCAAACCACCTACAAGAAGTCAATTCTACTAAAGGGAGCAATACCAGCTTCTGAGGCCAAGGGTGTGCTTGCTTTTTGACATGACATGACTGTAGATTGCACAGAAGGTGTCAAGTGTAAAGTAATAGACAACCCAACACCTCTCCCATCCGCTGTAATCATATTGGGGAACTTCTAATATGGCTACCCCTCATCCTTACATTATGATAGCACCCGTTGGTTGTGAAAGTTTGACTACACTGTCACATCGATATACAGTAAGTAATTATAACTTTAGGTAGCCATTTCATAGCAGAAAGCCTTCTTTGAAATTATCTGTAACCACAACTGCCTCTGGGCCTCACCTCACATACTGAACAGTAAGACCTGTGAAAAGCTTTGTGATGATTAATCAAAATGAAAAACAGACAAGGTTCCTGCTTTTTAAAAGGTTTGGCTACTAAATTAACCTCAAAGTTGAACATTTAAGCTCTTGTCTCCATGCAGCGCATCAAATGCATGTTGCTAGATTTCTAGGCCAAATTGAGAGGGTGCTTAATTTATTGAACATCTAACATCTAAAACAAAAGACAAAAACAGTTTTCAAATTGGACGGTCATTAACTCCTTGGTGTGACTCTGGCTCAGAATTCCATTATGGTTACACCCAAGTCAGTTTCTGGGTGATGTGTAATACTAAGCCCGAATAATTCATGGGCCAGTATTCTGCTGCATTCTAGTGGATGAAATAACAGCATGCTGCAAAAAAACAAAACAAACAAACATGAATCCTTTCTGCCTCTTTAGGGTAACTGTAAGGAAATTCATCAATATTCATGAGTGGGAGGAGCATCCAACAAAAAACACAATAATAAATGAAAACCCATAAAGGCAATTTTAGAATGAACTGAAACTGAACTTGTGATGATGATGTAAATTGGTTATCGGACATTGATATGGGAGGTGAAACTGATGCATGACATGGCACTGTACAAAAGAACTGCTGTGATATATGTGGTGAATTTAGTTGTGTGAAACTTCACTGTGGTGCAATAGTAGCACTGTGAGAAAAAAGGCAAAAAAAATGCATTCATGTGCAAGGACAAGCAAGACATTAGACCCTTAAGCACTGTTCACAATGCAGGATCCATCAATGTTCATGTCAGGGGAAATGTGGAAGTCACTAAGCCGTGCACTGTGGCATCCTGCAAAATCAAAAGGGGGCATGTCAATCGTGTGAATCTGGCACTGACATTCTACTCTTTCATGTGCAAGAACCAGAAAAAAAATACAGTGGTGCCTTGTATTTCGAATTTAATTTGTTTCAGGAAGCTTTTCGAACTCTGAATTTTTTGAAGTCTGAATCAGTTTTCCCCATTAGAAATATCCATCCATCCATTTTCCAACCCGCTGAATCCGAACACAGGGTCACGGGGGTCTGCTGGAGCCAATCCCAGCCAACACAGGGCACAAGGCAGGGAACCAATCCCGGGCAGGGTGCCAACCCACCGCAGGACACACACAAACACACCCACACACCAAGCACACACTAGGGCCAATTTAGAATCACCAATCCACCTAACCTGCATGTCTTTGGACTGTGGGAGGAAACCGGAGCGCCCGGAGGAAACCCACGCAGACACGGAGAGAACATGCAAACTCCACGCAGGGTGGACCCGGGAAGCGAACCCGGGTCTCCTAACTGCGAGGCAGCAGCGCTACCACTGCGCCACCGTGCCGCCTCCATTAGAAATATTCGGTAGTGAAATAATCCATTCCCAAACTCTAAACAATACTCATTTTGATAAACCTAAACAGCAAATACAAATAATTTAAGGTAAAAATAACACAATTAAATGAACTAAATAATAAATTAAAAAAAATGAAAACAATAAAAAATGCATAAATACTGTCTAATAAAATGAAAATTGCATTTACTATACCTTAGTGAGGAGTGGTGATGTTCTGTGTGGCTGGCGGAGAGGAAGAGAAAGGTTACTGTTTGGAAGCAGAGTCACCTTCCATTAACACACCAAATAACTGAACTTCTGGTGTTCTCTCTCCCTTCTGCCTCTTAGCACTGCTGGTTGAGGGCTGCCAGATTCACCATACATGTACAGCTTTCATACTTCACAATAAGTTCCTTTTTCACATCAACTATCAATATTGACAACCTTCCTCTTAGGCTTTGTTGCTTCCACACTCTTCTTGGATGCCATGGTTAATAGATAGGGGTTATATACTGTAATAATAATTAGACAAAGACATCATAAAGATTTGGGGCAGCCACCTGTATATTGTTTTCCAAGCTGCAAAAGTTGAATTTTAGTAGCACAATATGCATAGAACAGAGTCCAAAACAGAACTGATTATCAGAGACAAAGATGGAGGCTTTAAAGGCCCATAAAGGAAGTGACGTCAGCAAAAGGGCCGGAATCGGAAGTGATGTCTTCTGGACCGGAAGTGACGTCCGCAAAGGGGTCGGCACCAGGAGTGATGTCTTCTGGTCCAGAAGTGACGACAGCAAAGGGCCCGTCACTGAAAGTAATGTCTTCTGGTCTGGATGTGACGTCAGCAAAGGCCCCATCACCAGAAGTGATGTCTTCTGGTCCAGAAGTGACATCAGCAAAGGGGGCGGAACCAGAAGTGATGTCTTCTGAGGTGCCAGAACCTTGCAGGATTTCCTGGGGAAGGTCTGTAGGGAACTGAGAAAGACAGTCAGTGCACTCCGCCGCCCCCTGGTTGGATGTTTTATTATAATTACTCAGGCCCTTTAGCTGCCTCCTACTTGCACGAGTGTGACAATACATAACCAAACACACGAAAAATAAAGCAAAAAAGCACTGAAAACACATGAGCGTAATGCAAGAGATGCTTTCAGAGCAAGATTTGGGCTCATGTAAACGCCATCTGTTGCTGTAATTTTTCAGTGCGCATGCAGTTCAAACATAGAAACATTGTTCAAATTCCGGATCAAATTTCTCTCAAATTTACTCTTCGAACTCTGGAACATTCAAAGTTAGAATCATTTGAAGTACGAGGCACTACTATATAAGAAAAGTGCACAGAGAAATACGCTTGTACTGTCCCGATTGCAACATAGGGTTATGCATTGGTAATTATCTCAAAACATATCATACAAAGGACATATACTAATTTTGCATTAGTATGGCAGTGGACACTAGACATGACTTTCCTACTGTATCACTGTTGAAATTTTGATTCAGACATGTTTCTGTTATATGTACAGTAATAACAAAAGTCAATGTTTTTGGCTTTTTTTTACCTGGGTTAAATATAATGCTAAGGAGGCTGCTATATCTTTGTTTTATGTATTCAAAACTATCAATTTAATTCACATATTATAACTGAGTTTTCAAAATATGGTTTGTGTAACATGCTCCATCAAATTTAACATAACATAACATACCAATCTCATTATAAAACAACAACATGCCATACCAAACTCATAGCGGCTTGATCTGAGTGCAGGGCAATGGAGCCTATTCTGGCAGCACTGGGAACAAGGCAGGATACAGCCAGTCCAGTGATGCCATATTATATAAGTTTTCACAGTAGTCTTTAAAAATAGACAAATTTTCAGAAAGCTTTAAACTGTAAAGTAACCGCAGCAATGCAATCTAACCTTTGGAAACCATTGTATAACAATATAGACAGTTTTTATCATCTTAATTTTCTCCACATTATGATGGCATCGACCTTTTCCCAAAAGAGCTGATCTCAGGATGGAATAGTGGGACAGTAGGGAAGCAAGACAGATGATATGAAGACAGTGCAGAAGCCATAAGAGAGGCAGGAGTCATTTAAGGTCACTAACACCAAGCAGGGGGCGAGGGATGAAGTAATAAATGGTTATGCACTTCTTATTAGATTGCCCCCAAGGAAAGATTGCTTCAATATAGCCCAGTAATTGGGTTTTCACAAGAACAAAATGAAAAGGCAAAAAGAACATGACACATTTCCTTGTTAGCTCCACTGTAAAGGCTTGTGTTATTTGGGGTTTATAGCAAGCAGATTTCAAAAGCAGGGCAATTGCTGCAGATAATTTTGCTCCATTTCAGAATGGAACATAAGAAATTAATTGTATCCAAACTTTGCAGTGGCCTTCAGTCATGTTTAACCTTTTTCCATGTGCTCTTTGTAATTTGACTCAGAAATTTAGTTGATACAGTTTTCATTTTATATGAACTGTACTTTCTGGCAGCTTGCTTTGCATTGCCTATCGTGACAAATTTCATTTCATCTGCCTGTTTTCTGGAGTTTCTTTATTAAGTGTAGGATTTCAGTCATCTGTGGTCCACTTCTGCAGTTTCACATGCAAGCACAGGGTGTCCGCTCTTCACTGGGCACAGTTTAGATTCAACAATCCAACAGACACATGGCTTCAGACACCAGGTGGGAGATTTGCAATTCTTAATAAATGTGACTCAGTACTCAACTCTGTACCAGGGGTTCACACGCTGGAGTGCCCTACACCCCCAAGGGTGGTGAGATGACATTTCAGGGGAGGTGACAGAGAGGAAGGCTGTGTCAGGATTCACCAAAACTGACTGAAGTGTGTTGCCCGACTTTATCACAGTGCAATCGGTGTCTTGCAGTGTGCTGTCATTTGTAGCTCTTTCATTGGTTAGTGCTCCTGTCCTACGATATGAAAAGAATTGAGCGTTGTGCATGCAATTATCACCTGTGAATGAACCACAGAAATGTGCATTTTTGCAGGTTCCTTGCTGTGGGCAAAGCATTCGTAGAAGCGAATAACTTTTTTTAAGAGAATGAAATTTGGAACTTGCAATGATCCGCAGAGAAGGCCGAGGCCTAGTGTTAATTTCTGTGCAAGCCCTGATTGTCAAATATGTCACTGATTTCAAGATTTGATTGACATTTTTGCTGGGGGAAGGGGCAAGGGGGACTGAATTGGATGCAACACCTGTTGCTTACACTCAGCCCATCTCTCCTGCTGGTGGTCCAGGAAGTAGTGCAGCCATTTTAACTGTGTGGCACATCTGGTTTTGAAATGAAGTGCAGGTGTTATGAGGGAGCAAAGCTCGTTGACTGTGTTTCATTGTTTAGCAGCACCCGTTGCTTCACTGGGGGTCTCCAATCCCCCAAACCCCTTGGTCATTGATTGTGTGTGCTCATGGTTATTGATGCTTTGTGTGGTCTACCTCCCCTAAATCATCAATCAAGTGTCTGTGCTTCACAGGGGACACATTTACAAGATTACTGAGATTTATAAAGGCAAATTGCTCAATTTATTTTAAAATTTTATTCACTGATTTAAAAGCTTATTTTTTGAGCTCAGTTTGCTCACATGCAGTACTGTGTGTGGTTCAAAAATTAGAAATTTGAATTCTTTATCTTCAAATGTGATACTGCTTTTGTAGGAGGTGCAAACATACATCAAATTAGCGGTGCAGGGCATAGAAAAGGTTGAGGAGCACTGCTGTATACGATTTTAATACTAAGTTCAGTTTTTGATATGATGGTTAAACCTGCTGCCTCACAGATACTTGCAATCTCCAGCCTGGCTACTGTGTGTGGGGTTTATATGTTCTCCTAATATCTTTGGTGTATTTTTTTTGCAGATCCTCCAGTTTTTCTGCTACATCTCAAAGATGTTGTGTTTTATAAAAAATGACAGGCTCTAAACGGGCCTGTAATGAACTGACATCCAGTCCAGGGATGGCTCTTGTTTTGCACCCATTGCTGCTGAAATAAGCTATGGCTTTATACCCAGTTCAGGACTTCAGGGAGATGGCGTCTATCTCAACAACAATGAAATCATTGTCAAAATAAGCTATGGACAGAACGGTATCCTGTCACAGGCACACTCAAGTATACAACACATTTTACTCATATTTCACGAGTGAACCTTATCTGCATGTCTTTGGGATGTGGAAGAAAAACAGGACTACCTGAAGGAAAACCCATGCAGAGAACATGTAAAGTCTTCAGATGCAGAGCCTATGCTAGGATTCAAACCCAAACTACACAGCTTTGAGGCATCCATCTTTCCTAACCCCTTTATCCTAGGCAGGGTGAGGCAACTGGATCCTATCCCACTAATTGGCTGGGTATAATAAAGATTAAAAAGGAGATTTGTGCTATTGCAATGTCTACCTTTGATAACACATCTGACAACAAGAAATACAAAGGAGGCCCTTCTACTTTATTGGATTACCTTACAGTCAAGGCTACCAAGTTTGTTGATGGAAGAAGTGTTGGTGAGGCTAGCAGGGGGCACTTACCCTGTGGTCCCAATGTCCTAGTGCAGTGATGGGGACACTGTGCTGCTAAAAGGCACCATCCTTTAAATAAGACAAAAAGCCAAGGCCTTGACTCTCTCTGGTCATAAAAGACCCCTGGGCATGTTTTGAAAAGAGTAGGGTGTATCCTGATGTCCTGGCTAAACATCTTAGTCATGCCATCTCTAACTGGCTAAGTGTCTCTCGTCACTTCACCAACTAATAGCTAATGTGCGGAGATTGGTGCAAGAAAGGCAGCCACCGCATCATCCAGGTTGATGCTGTACATTCATGGTGGCTGAAACTAATTATTAATTATTACTAACCAACACAGATATATACAGTACTGTGCAAATGTTTTAGGCAGGTGTGAAAAAATGCTGTAAACAAAGAATGCTTTCAGAAATATAAATAATGATTGTTTATTGTTATCAATTTACAAAATGCAAAGTGAGCGAACAAAAGAAAAATCTAAATCAAATCAATATTTGGTGTTACTACCTTTTGCCTTCAAACCAGCATCAATTCTTATAGGTACACTTGCACAAAGTCAGGGATTTTGTAGGACTATAGTCCAGTGTATGATCAACCTAATATTCCAAACAAGTGCTAATGATCATCAATGTCACACGTAGGTTGAAACACAGTCATTGACTGAAACAGAAACAGCTGTGTAGGAGGCTTAAACCTGGGTGAGGAACAGCCAAACTCTGCTACCAAGGTGAGGTTGTGGAAGACAGTTTCATGTCATGGCAAGATTGAGCACAGCAACAAGACACAAGGTAGTTATACTGCATCAGCAAGGTCTCTCCCAGACAAAGATTTCAAAGCAGACTGGGGTTTCAAGATGTGCTGTACAAGCACTTTTGAAGAAGCACAAAGAAACGGGCAACGTTGAGGATCATAGACGCAGTGGTCGGCCAAGGAAACTTAGTGCAGCAGATGAAAGACACATCAAGCTTATTACCCTTCGAAATCGGAAGATGTCCAACAGTGCCATCAGCTCAGAACTGGCAGAAACCAGTGGGACCCAGGTACACCCATCTACTGTCTGGAGAAGTCTGGCCAGAAGTGGTCTTCATGGAAGAGTTGCAGCCAAAAAGCCATACCTCCGACGTGGAAACAAGGCCAAGCAACTCAAGAACGCACGAAAACATAGGAACTGGGGTGCAGAAAAATGGCAGCAGGTGCTCTGGACTGATGAGTCAAAATTTGAAATATTTGGCTGTAGCAGAAGGCAGTTTGTTCATCGAAGGGATGGAGAGCGGTACAATAATGTGTGTCTGCAGGCAACAGTGAAGCATGGTTGGAGGTTCCTTGAGCGTTTGGGGCTGCATTTCTGCAAATGGAGTTGGAGATTTGGTTTTTCAGGATTAATGGTGTTTTCAATGCTGAGAAATACAGACAGATACTTATCCATCATGCAATACCATCAGGGAGGCGTATAATTGGCCCCAAATTTATTCTGCAGCAGGACAACAACCCCAAACATACAGCCAAAGTCATTAAGAACTATCTTCAGCGTAAAGAAGAACAAGAAGTCCTGGAAGTGATGGTATGGCCCCCACAGAGCCCTGATCTCAACATCATCGAGTGTGTCTGGGATTACATGAAGAGACAGAAGGATGTGAGGAAGCCTATATCCACAGAAGATCTGTGGTTAGTTCTCCAAGATGTTTGGAACAACCTACCAGCTGAGTTCCTTCAAAAACTGTGTGCAAGTGTACTTAGAAGAATTGATGCTGTTTTGAAGGCAAAGGGTGGTCACACCAAATATTGATTTGATTTAGATTTCTCTTTTGTTCATTCACTGCATTTTGTTGATTGATGAAAATAAATGATTAACATTTCCATTTTCGAAAGCATTCTTTGTTTACAGCATTTTTTCACACCTGCCTAAAACTTTTGCACAGTACTGTATATGTACAGCAGCATAAAGACACACATAAAACATGTTATGTTTAAAAATAACAGCTGCCATTTATAATACATTACAGCAGTGCTAATCACGACCTGGCAAAGGATATAAGAAATTAATATCTCCTGATTGTTTTACTTTTAATAGCCCAGGATTAGAATCGCCGTGGTTTCTACAGTGGACACAATTCAAATTAAGCTAAAAAATATACACATAGGAACATGTTATTTTAGAAATTTAACGAGGCAATATGTTCTGTAAAATACCATCTAATTTAACGTAACCAAGGAAAGGATGGTTGTGGGTTATGCTTCTCCCGGGATTAAACTCCATTCTCATGTTATCATTCCTCTTGTAAAACAAACACAAAAACGATGGAGGAAATTAAGGTGTAGAAGACCTTCAGTTGCTTGAGCGGCAGACATTAGCAGGATCTGGGGTGCTGTTGCCATTATTGAATTATAACAGGCTTGAACATCATACATTCTCAACTGCTTAAATTAGCCATTTTTGTTTAAGGCATGTGGCCCACTTACGGTATGCTGTAGTTCATGGACAGTCATGTAAGGAGGAGAATTCATAGTCTTAATGAGTTAGTTAATTGTCAAGGGTATCGAAAATGATTGACAGATGAGTTTATCAAAGAGTGGCCACCTTACGGTAAGCAGAGGAGACACTATTATAAAAAGCTGTAGAAATGTTGACCCATGGCTACGTATGCCAAACTGAATAAATATTCTAGAGTTAAATCGGAATTTGTCTGCCTCAACTTCATGTGTATTCAATGCATGTAACAATATTCAACAAGAGTTGTTGGTCTTGCTTAAGTTTATTGTTGCTTTATCTAGTCCTTTTGTTAATATTTAAATATAATTTTGAAAGTTGTTTATTATGTTTCTGTGTGGTATGTATTTTATTAATTTAATATGGTGCTATGTATTTGTTTTATTTTTACTAATTTTAAATTCTTATGTAACATTTTTGTTAACGACCCTTTCTGCTTTATGTAAAAACCAAGGAGGTGTCGCCACCCAAAGATTCAGCTAGAGAACTCAACTGCCCTGGCAATGCATTTAAGGAGAAGCTGAAATTCTGTCTTCAGCTTCAGCATTGTTTCATTTGGTTTCCTGATTTTCACTTTTGATTTTGTTGCTTTGCGCCCTCACCCACCATAACCTATTGTCTATGGGGGAGGAGCGAAAGCTTTAGATTTCTCAAAAATTTTGATCTGCAGTTTTTGACGGATCTCGATGTTTTAGGGTCCCCTGATACGTTCTGAACATTCATATCTCGATGATGGGTGTGTGTCTGTTTGTAGGTGTGTGTGACTGTGTGTCACAGTTCCTTGTGGACAGTCTAGAGCTAAAATGGCTGCATGGAAAAATACCAAACCTGATGGTGATGTGCTGATTAGTTTTTGAGCCAAATCGTGCAACAGAAAGAGGCACTCTAGAGGAACCCTCAAATACTGGAATTATGCAATTAGTTATTAATTATTCCTGACAATTGAATCATAATGACCTATTTTATGATCAGGAAGATCATCATCAGAGCCGTAAATAATTACTGAAATGTTATAGAATAGTTCAGGTAACTTGGGTCCTAGGGCACAGAGCCTACTGATGCTCATGTCTGAATTTTTTTTATTTTGTTTGTGTGTTTTCTGCATTTGTACCCCTGCATTTTCATTTATGGCATTGATTATTGGCTTGTGGACAATTGGATTTGTTTGTGAGTCTACTGTTTAAAAATGTATCTTGCTTTTCCAAAGATTGTTCTGTCTTTTCATTCAACTTTCTATCTTTTGGTTAGCCATTGTTGGTCACAAGCGTTATTTTTTTTGGTCTCCATGCAGACCAATAAGTCATATCTAATGCTATAGTACATATATAGCAGGTAAGAGACAAATGATGAAGTTCCCCTAATCCATAATTTTCCACTTTATACTTTAATGTTTACATCTTCTGCCCTGACAGTAACCTGGTCCTGCATATTGAATTGTGCAAACACAACACTTCTCTTCCCTTATTGCAGGATAGTTGCATTCCTTCACACTACTTTTGTCCACTTCATCATTTGAACAATATGCTCCACCAAAAACGTACTCTTGTAGCCAATTCCACATCATGATCATCCATTCACTTAGTCGTTCTGAGAACTTTATTAATAAAAATGAATTCATCTACAATTTCAGTTTCTACATTCACTGGTCCTACCATTCCTTTAAGGGGACTTCATCATCTAAATCTGTAGTTATAATTCACTCATTATACCGTACATTCTTAAAACCATGCATTGCCATACATTCTTAAGATCCATTGCTTATAAAAATGACACATGTTTGAGTTTGCTTGTACTGGTCTTTCTAAGTCTACAACTGACTATTTAGCTTGATCCAGTTCATCAGTCTTTTTAAGAATTTGAAGACCTGGATTATGTCCTCACATACAGTACAGAAGTACAAGTGGCAATCAAAGAGAAGAAAATCAAGCTTAATAAATGGCACAAATCATGATCCAATGACAATAGACAACAATATAAAATGCTCAAATCAGCAGCAAAGCGGGCTGGGGCCAAAGTGAAGGCCAAACATTACAAAGAACTGTATACCCAGCTGGATGAACCTGGAAGCACCAACAAACTATTTTGCCTTGACAACATGTGTCACCGATGAACCCAAGACATTGGACAAGTTAAGAAGATCAAGGTGGAAGACCGCAGAATCCTACGGGACCCGAGCGATATCTTACAGCACTGGAATGCCTACTTCTTTAAATCTCTAACAAAGAGTTCTCGCACCAACCCAGAAGGTAACGTGATTGAAGGCTCAGTTCCCCGGATAACCTCCAAGGAAGTTGAGCAAGCAGTCAGAAAGATGAAGAATGGGAAAGCCACAGGACCCAACAATATACCACTGCAGGTCTAGAAGTTACTTGGCAGTAGTGGTGCCAATATGCTGGCAAAGCTCTTCAACCACATTGTTGCCGAAGGCAAGACCCTCCAAGCCCATTCCACTAGTATTACAATTTCCTATATGGAAAAGCAAAGGAGACATCATCAACTGTGCAAACTACCGCGTAAGTCACTTACTTTGTCATACCATGAAGATTTTCAAACAAGTGATGGATAGAAGTTCAAAGAAAATTGTGGCCATCTCAACCAATCAGTGCAGATTCGTCAGTGGCCGGGGCACAACAGACACCATTATTGTACATGCCCTTTGGCTCCTGATGAAGAGACCCTGGGAAAAGATCAAACAGCTTCACTTGACTTTCCTAGACCTGGAGATGGCATTTGACCAAGTGCCCCAAGACCTCATATGGCGAGCCCTCCGAACTCATGATGTACCATTACCCTACATCAAGTGGACTGAACTGTTTTATGTGGAAGTCATCAGCATAGCCTCATGTCCAGCTGGTAACTCACCGCTCTTCACCTTCAATGTGGGTGTCCACCAGATATCGGCCCTATCATCCATGTCTTTCAACCTATGCATGAACACAACCACTGTGGATCTCCAGACGCCGCATCCATTTGACACTAAAGTATGGCGATGACACCATGCTTACAGAGGAAACCTGACAGGCCTTAGAAGATCTTACGTAACGAACGAAAACATGCCTCAAAGTATATATTCTCCGACTGAATATCAAGAAAATGGAGTGTGGCATGCAGACCAATGGGACCATCCGAGTTGATGGACTAGAGCTTAAGAAGGTCAACAAACTTAAACACTTGGGATTGCTCCACTGTGCAGATAATGACACCCTCCCGGACACTTGAGCTCAAGTCAATGCAGCCTAGCTGAAGTGGCGCCAGGTCACTGGTGTCCTCTGTAACTGCAAGATCCAGAACTATCTCAAGGGGAAGATCTATAAAGTGCTTGTATGTCCAGTGGCCATGTATGGAGCTGAATGCTGGCCAGATTCCATTAAGCACAAGCAAGTGCTGCATGTTATGGAAGTACAAATGCTGTGATGGGTACTCGGCCTCACCACGTTATTAACAAAGATGTCCGGAAACATGTGTGTGGCGCTGATTGATGAGAAGCTGTGTAGTGCACAGCTCCGATGGTATGGCCACATCACTCGAAGTGACAACAGCTTGGTGGCCACGACAGCTCTACGCCGGAGCCCATGGGGCAAGTGACCATGACTGAAAAACACGCTGACTTGATCGAATCAAAGGTGACATATGACAAGTCAATGACGCCCCTGGCTAAAATAAAGTGTTGCGGTCCCCACTTTCAACCTCACTTAATAGCGATGTTAATAAACAGAAGAAAAAACAAGAAAAGGAACAACAAAATAAAATAATTTGGAATTGCTTCTGTGGGCAGTCTGGCTCCGGCAGTTGCAGCGTGATGAATAAACGCTGACTTCCGTTTGTGTCATTTCTTGTATAGTAGGATAACCAGAAGGGGCATGATTTCCAAAAACATTATCACTACTCTTTGGAGGGCTTCTTCTACACTCTAGGACTGGAAGAGAAGGAGAGGTTAGAAAGTGTGCCTCTCCCAAAGCTACCTCATAGGCAAAGCCTCCAATACACTCCTGTAGAGCACATATATGACACAACATAAACTACCGAATGCTCCTCACTCAGCTGGTTTTCAACTAGATCTCATTTTCACACATGCCTTTTGCTTACTCTCCCCCTCTGTCAGTCATTTCTATGCGTGTCTCTGCCATTTCTTTTTCTGTTTCTTATGCCTTTTGTTCCTTACGCTCTTTTTGCCTTTCACATTCGCTGTCACTCCTCAACATAATCTTCATGAGTTGGCCTTTTCTACCAGTTTGCAAACTTAGTTTGTAATTTTCTGTTTGTACAGTTCAGTTCTAGTGCAGTGGCCCTCCACATGAGGCTTGGAGCACAGTGCAGTGTATAGCACCCGTAAGCTCTCTGAAAACACATATTTATTGATTGATTCATTGATTTTTAACAACCACCAAGTGAAGAAGAGCTTCTTGTGAAGTACAAAGCTTGTGTGTTTCAGACAGATTTAGAAAAGAAGTGACAGAGCACCTAATAATTTTATTATGACGCATTTTTATTTATCTATTACAATAGTTACTGCAGGATTCCTGGGATGAAATTTAATTATCATTATTTTATGGTTTATTTCTACTACCTGAGTGAACCCTATGATTTTCTTAAGATTTTAGTTTAGAATTTAAAAGGAGATTCCCAGCTCTTTGCAATAACCTGTTCAGAAATGACTTCCACTTTGTCATATTCAGCATAAATTGTATTCCTTTTATTCTCCCCCTTCTTCTTTTAATTATCCTTTGTTAACTACAAGAGCAGCATTTATGTGCAAATCACTGAACTCATAATGAGTTTAATAAAACATCGACACAAAAGAGCACAAGCAGGTGTCGTAACATGACATGAATAACTTAATAGGAAGGTCATTTACTGCCAGTTACAGTAAGAGTTCAGAAACCGAGCTTTTGGGGCTGTTTCTTATGTTAATGTCATGGGAAATCATTGTGGTGAACAATTTCAAATCACTATCAGTATAATAGGAGCAAATACAGTACTCCCCCAGTTTAATGACAACACAATCAAAAAAATGCAGTAAAATAAATTAGAAACATAATATTTTATCTGTTCACATTTTGCCAGTCTTTCACAGCATCATGACACCAGATTGACATGATCACAGTGGGATTCATTCTTTCTTTTTACTTACCAGGAAATTCACTTTTTATCTCTCTCTCTCTTTAGCATAGGAATACTAAAACAACTGTAATCGATAATTAATATTACATATTTTTAAATACAGTATCTCACAAAAGTGAGTACACCCCTCACATTTTTGTAAATATTTTATTATATCTTTTCATGGGACAAGACTGAAGATATGACACTTTGATACAATGTAGTCAGTGTACAGCTTGTATAACAGTGTAAATTTGCTGTCCCCTCAAAATAATTCGACACACAGCCATTAATGTCTAAACCGCTGGCAACAAAAGTGAGTACACCTCTAAGTGAAAAATGTCCAAATTGTGTCCAAAGTGTCAATATTTTGTGTGGCCACCATTATTTTCCAGCACTGCCTTAACTCTCTTGGGCATGGAGTTCACTAGAGCTTCACAGGTTGCCACTGGAATCCTCTTCCACTCCTCCATGACGACATCACGGAGCTGATGGATGTTAGAGACCTTGCTCTCCTCCACCTTCCGTTTGAGGATGCCCCACAGATGCTCAATAGGGTTTAGGTCTGGAGACATGCTTGGCCAGTCCAGCACCTTTATCCTCAGTTTCTTTAGCAAGCAAGTGGTCGCCTTGGAGGTGTGTTTGGGGTCGTTATCATGTTGGAGTACTGCCCTGCAGACAAGTTTCCAAAGGGAGGGGATCGTGCTCTGCTTCAGTATGTCACAGTACATGTTGGCATCCATGGTTCCCTCAATGAACTGTAGCTCCCCAGTGCCGGCAGCACTCATGCAACCCCAAACCATGACACTTTCACCACCATGCTTGACTGTAGGCAAGATACACTTGTCTTTGTACTCCACACCTTGTTGCCGCCACACACACTTGACACCATCTGAACCAAATAAGTTTATCTTGGTCTCATCAGACCACAAGATATGGTTCCAGTAATCCATGTCCTTAGTCTGCTTGTTTTCAGCAAACTGTTTGCAGGCTTTCTTGTGCATCATCTTTAGAAGAAGCTTCCTTCTGGGACGACAGCCATGCAGACCAATTTGATGCAGTGTGCAGTGTATGGTCTGAGCACTGACAGGCAAACCCCCCCCACCCCTTCAACCTCTGCAGCAATGCTGGCAGCACTCATACGTCTATTTTAAAAAAACAACTTTTGGATACGACGCCGAACATGTGCACTCAACTTCTTTGGTTGACCATGGTGAGGCCTGTTCTGAGTGGAACCTGTCCCGTTAAACCGCTGTATGGTCTTGGCCACCGTTCTGCAGTTCAGTTTTAGGGTGTTGGCAATCTTCTTAGAGCCTAGGTCACCTTTATGTAAAGCAACAATTCTGTTTTTCAGATCCTCAAGAGAGTTCTTTGCCATGAGGTGCCATGTTGAACTTCCAGTGACCAGTATGAGAGAGTGTGACAGCAATAACACCAAATTTAACACACCTGCTCCCCATTCACACCTGAGACCTTGTAACACTGAGTCACATGACACCAGGGAGGAAAAATGGCTAATTGGGCACAATTTGGACATTTATCACTTAGGGGTGTACTCACTTTTGTTGCCAGCAGTTTAGACAATAATGACTGTGTGTCGAGTTATTTTGAGGGGACAGCAAATTGACACTGTTATACAAGCTGTACACTGACTACTTTATATTGTATCAAAGTATCATATCTTCAGTGTTGTCCCATGAAAAGATAATAAAAGTATTTACAAAAATGTGAATACAGAAAGCATTCAGACCCCTTTACTTTCCAAACACTTTATTGTGTTGCAGATTTCATTTTAAATAGATACATTTACATTTTTTGCCTATCAATCTGCATTTAATATAGAAATTTTGTTTTATTATGTCATTGTATTATCAAGACACATAAAATGAAGTGAAAAATTAAGTAATTGAATGCAATCACTTCTGGTTACAAACAAAGCAAACAAGATTGTCTTTTTATATTCAACTCAACATTTTCCAACACTAAAAGAGAACAATTTTGTTTATTTATGCAGTATTACCACACATGCAAGCTTGAGGAGTGTTTCCTGGGTCTTGGTGAAAGAAAACACAGACTATAGGTGAAGCACAAGCACTAACCTGATTTCCCCCATGATCCCAATGGAAGAAGCCTGCTGTTTAACATGACAAGACCCACCTCTTCTGATCCGTGCTGCACTTATATTACTCCAACATCCCAGAAATTGGAGCTCACTTTGGGACCACCTTCAGAAAAGGAGAGCGCTCCCCTGACTAGAAGTCTTTGTTAGCTCATGAGCAGTTCTGAAGACTGGAGATGAACATCAAAACTGTTACCATCCATCCACTTTAGTGAAAAACGTATCGAGGACAGAGCTGCGGGGCAGCTGGAAACTGTCTAAAAAATGTGAAGAACACCTGGATAAGGTGCCAGTCTACTTTAGAGTAAACACACACACACAAGGCCCAATTTAGCATTGCAAACTACCTAACCTGTATGTTTTGGGGCTATGGGAGAAAACTGGAGCACCCAGAGGAAACCAACACAGATGCAGAGAGAACATGCAAACTCCATGCAAGAAGCACCCAAGGTACCTACGTATAAATAGGGTCATTGTCACATTTATATGTACTTTTCCCAGAATTATTTGGTTCAGGACAAGAATAACATCTGGACAAGGTGCCAGTCCATTCCAGGGTGAACACACACAATTTAGCGTCGTCAAACTACCCAATTTGATATGTGTGTGCTGTACGTAGACACAGGGAGAACATGTAAATTCCACACTGGAAGTGACCCAAGGCCCATATTATGTATAAATAGAGTCATTGTCACAATTACAGTGAAATATATCATTTGCACTGTACAGTATATATATATGAAATACACAAAGTCTGGGGTCACTAAGTACATGGTAAGTAGAGAGGCAGGTTACGCAGAAGCTTAACTGTCCTTTACCTTCTCCAACAGCCAGGAAGAATCTGACAACCCAGAAGAAGTGTGATACTTTGAAAGTTCTACCTCAGTTATGACCAGGCTCTTCAGTTGCCAATTCTTAACCTTTAAAAGTCCTTACTGGGGGACAATGAAAATAAAAAACCTAGAATAAATGGAGTTGCAAGTTGCACCCAAACTCCTGTTGAAATGTATTGCTGCTTTATTACAGGATGATATATACAGTATATTGCCTCTGTAGGACAGACTGGCATTACCTATTTGCTACGCTTTGGCACACACTCTTACTTCCAGCTTAATCTCCACAGGGCCTCTTTGGCATGAAGCCTGTGGGCTTTATCTGATATAATGATCAATTGTAACAGCCGACCCAATCGTTAGGGCCGGCAACTACACCGCTAAGGGAACATTAGACTAGACAAGCCGTACTTCTTCCAAATCACTTCCCCAATCAACGATCAAAATAAGCAAAAAGGCAAACAGTATGTAAAATAATAAAGTGAATATATATTAATGAAAAGAAGTGAAACAAACTCCAAACAATATATATCTCACTCCCCAACCCGTCCCAACATAACACATGCAACCCCAGAAGTGACCGGCAGAATATAATAATAAAAGGTGCAGCAATAAATATACAATACAAACCCTCCCTTGTCCCTACACTGAACACAAAACAGATATGACACACGAAAAACACAAAACACACATAAAAGTCCAAAAGATTAAACTGAAGTTGATTAAAGGAAGTGACCTAGTCCAGTTGGAATTATCCTATGGTAAATATCACACAGATGTAACGGTCGTTTGCTCCTTCCCCAAACGACAAAAAACAGTCTCACCGTGCTCTCCTCGGCGTGCCAGTATGATCCTGAACCCCAGTGTTTGGTAAGTGATGGTGAAGTTGGTACTGTTCGGCATTGAAAGCAGCAAGAGTGAAAAGGGTGTAAATTCCGTTTTTCTTTGGTTTCCAGTGCAGTGTCCGGGTCGTAACTGATTTCCCATTTCTTTTCATCCTCTTATTTAAGTAGCAATGGCCCAGATGGAATTGATGCGATTGACATGGACAATTACCTCGAGGGGTCATGGCTCTACAGCATTCTCCTTCCCACTTTGTTTCCAGGGGGAAACATTTAAGCAGACATACAGACTATATAAACGGGACAACTCTATAAAAGACGCGACTCAGCACAGAACACATTTAAGATGTCCCCATTCATGTAGTACCGCTACACAATCACAAAATGACGTCCCAGAGGCACTATCTAAACACCCAAGTTAATGAATAAATGATCGTAACTCAATGATGGGTCACATTTTGGACAAGGTTTTGCATCAATTGTCAACCAAAAGGTTGGGCTAATGTGTACCCCAAAGACCAATAGCAATATGTCTGCTCCTTCATTTATAAACAATTGCTGTGCTATCTCTATGTGCTCACTGTTCTCACTCTGGCCATAACATCTGCTCTTAATAGCAGGCACACCGTTGCCTAAGGTGTGGTCATAACAAAGGCTGTAACAATCCCATTTACTCTGAAAAGCAACTGGTGCTGACCTGGAAGAGAGGAAGACAGTCTGTTAAGGAGTTGGATGAGGTGGCCATGAGTCCAAACCTTGTTATGGAATAGCAATTACATTACCAAGAGTGAGACCACATGAAAGTCAAACGTGTGTCTTGCTGAACATGGGGGTTGACTGATCACCAACTTGCCCATATGTAGCTTTGCTAGAAACCAAGGCCACTCTGTGTAAAATTTCAAAGAGAAAACTGCAGTACTGCCAGATTGTGTTACTGAAGTAAAGAAGAAGAAAAATAAGTGAACAAAGGAAAGAAAAGTACACTCATCTTTCTTTCACTTTGATTCAGAGAAAGCAGACACAGAAGGAAAAAAGCATCGCCTACACCAACCCATACTATAAGTACACCTACTTTGATTCTGAGAATTATTAATTGTAATTTAGTAGTTAGGATAAAGCCAGCTAATGTATTCTGGTAATGGTATCACTGTAACGGAAAACCTATACCATTTGTGAAGGATATGTAGGTTTCTTTCACTAAATCCAGAAGGAAATACATTGCAGCATCTTTCTCTCTCACCCACACAAAGTGCGTGTCGGCAAACCAATGCCACCTTCATAGTGCAAGCACTTATCCACCTTGACCACACAAATTTAACTCTTTTAGGGCTAATTTTTTTTGTTTCTTATCTCCCAGGGCTGAATATTTTTCCAAAAACTAACATTTTTTAAAAAAGAACACAAAGCAATTGTTTAACATATCAAATCAACAAAAAATATTTACTTTTGACAAATGTTACTGTCTTGCATGTTGTATGAGCCTGTATACTATATGGTTTCACATACATATCACATACATTTTACACAGCAAAGTCCTGCAAAGTCTGATCTCGCTCAAAGCAGCCAATTTCAGTCATTGCCACATTGCACTCCTTACAATATGTGTTGCTTTGGTGCCTACTTTTCAATTGTCTGTTGCTGCACTTTCTCACATATATTGTTAGTGTGTACTGTAGAGAGACAAGTCACCCATTTGCCATCGTGCCATGCCACTGCCACCAAGTTTTCTGCCCGCATGAAAACCGGATTGTCACCTCTTTTCATCTTCTGAAACTTTATGAACTTTATGCATGGCATTATAGCCTGGCTCACCCCATGGGATTTGCTTCTGTTTATTACAGAAGTGAATAAAACATTGCAGCAGCACGTACCTATCACCACGCTGCATAACCTGTCCAAAGCCACCAGGGGACAAAGCACGTTTGTACCAATGCTCCCTGAAGTTATATCACCAGTTCTGTCCCATCTCTATTTGTAATGCCACAGCACGCTTCATCTCGTCTTTTGTTGTGGGTTTCCACTTTGAAAAACAAGAATGCGATGCAACCGCAGCCCGCGATTCAAAAAATTTCTCTGCCTGTTTGTCTCGTCTCGACAGTAGCTGAAAAGCAGCATCAGGAAAGAGCAGCCTGAAGTAGTTCAACAGCTGGTGATCTGTCATGTCTAGCAGCAAGCCGTGCCTTCTTGTGAAGTCAGGTAGCCAGATTGGCTCCCATGGATCAATTTCTGGGTATTCCTCCCATGCGAACCTTGCCGTAAGTGTACCAGCAGCGCAAATGCGCTCAGCTGCCAGCCGACCAGCTGGGGCGGCATCGGCTGGTCTCCGATCGGCTGATGCCGGCTCCTCAATCTCTTCCTCAATCTCCTGATCACTGTCTATGAAATCCGACTCTGAAAAATCAGAGTCCGACTCCGCGATAATGTGCAAAATGTCATCTGCCGAGTATTTTCTTTTCTCAACTCACTTTGCTCCCTCGTGAGATGTTGATGCCATGTTGTCTTTGTTTACATTTCGCAACTCACGCACACGCAAGGATCATTTGCCGAGTCAACGAGTCTAGCATTCCTCCAAGCACAGAGGGAATGCCTGTGACGTGACAATGAGTTTTGTCGCCATTAACAGCTGATTGTCGCCCTCTATCCCTGGATGTCGACATCCGCCCTCAACCCCTCCTGTCAACAAAAGTCAACATCCGCCCTAAAAGAGTTAAAGATCAGAATTCATAAGTTAGGGGCATTTTTCTATAGGAGAGAAAAAGTTCAACCAGTTCTGAGATCATGTGCCCTTTGTAGGCACTTTTGGCAGAGGACAGGGGTCAACATGGACATTGTGACTGGTCTGTTGCTACACAGCCCCATACATGGCAAGGTGCAATGCACTGTGGGTCCTGAAACCGTTACCCATTGCCTGCATTAAGTGTTTCAACAATCTGTGCCACAGTAGCTTTTATTTGATTGGCGCAGATGGGCAAACTTCGCTTCTTACACACATCAATGAGTCTTGGGCACCAATGACCCTGTCGACAATTCACCAATTATCCTTCCTTCAACCATTTTTGGTAGGTACTAACCACTGCATACCAGGAACACCCCACAAGTGTGTGTGGAGATGCTCTGACCCAGTCGTCTAGCTATCACAATTTGGCCCCTGTCAAAGACACTCAGATCATTATGCTTGTCCATTTTTCCTGCATTCAACAACAGACTGTTCACCGTGTTGCCTAATATATCCCACCCCTAGACAGGAGCTGTTGTAACAAGGTTTATCAATGTTATGGTTCATCAGTGTATATTTCGTATGTTACATGTGTATATTTTAGACTTACTTCTTCATCCCTAAGGTTAACGATTTTCAGGAACTCGCCTAAGATCTGTTGCTCTCCTAATAAATATAAAATGCTGCGAGGCCAATAATGTGTTAAACATGAGATGGTCTATAGGAGTTCACTAAAACCTGCCTCGTCAATATCTTAAATACTCCAGCCTATACTCTAACATATAGCAGCCTAAAATGCAATTCTCAAAAGGGGTCTAAGACAAAACAGGTGAAGGATTAACAGTGTGTTTCCTATCATAATGATTTGGTTTGCCCACTCACATGTTTTACATAATCTTCTGTCATGTCACAATAGATTCAAATTCTACTGTAAAATGCAGTATGTATCAGCAGTAAATTATATTTTTTAGTAAAATGCTAAGAAAGTTGAATAATCAACTGAAAAGTACAACAAAACACTGACAGCTCTCACTTTCAGTCTCCACTTTACACAGTCGCTCTGCTGTATCAAAAATATTCAGCAGCATCCATAGTAAGTGTGCATCGTACATTCAAAGTCTGTGCACACACTTAGTGGCATGGCGATCGAATCGAACATACTTTTACAGTTTGAGCCTATTTTTGACTGGCAACTCTGTTGAGAAGTGTAAGTCGTCGCTTGACCATGATTTCTTAAAAAAAAAAAAAAAAAAAAAAAAATCGCATAAAAACGCAATTTAGATGCATATGAGCAACCAACATAATAAGTGCAATGGAAAGCAATTCTTATGCCTGCTATGAATACATTTTTCTTCTGTGAAGGGTGACCAATCAGAGAATGAGACGCTGTAATGAGCAGGATCCAATTATGAAAGAGCCACATAATCAGCACAAACCAAACATAGAGCAACACAGTCTGCATGTTTTCAAAAAAATCTTTGTTTCTGCCTGTCCACGTCGAAATGTGATACTGGAATTCTCAAAAGTCGTCATTTCTCGAAAGCATTTTCAAAAGTTTTTGGTTTTGACAGTTAAAAACAGCAAAATGAAAGAAAATGTGCTAGTGTGGACAGGGCCATACTTAATTAGGTCTCCTCTTTTGTACCTCATGTGAGGGAGCGAAAATAATAGAAACATTTTGGAAATTTATGTCATACATTAGGCTAACTGGTTTACGAAAACCCACAGCTAGTTGGCTTAAAGAAAAATGCTGAGGAGCTTTTTATTTATAATGTGAAAAAATGTACAACATGCATTACTGGAAGATGATGCTCATAGGCCAAAAAAACTAAGGTAAGGATTAAAAAACAAGAGAGAATGACCCCAGCC